>NW_019265979.1:1272-8637 GCF_002742605.1 Olea europaea var. sylvestris | reverse complement strand
CAAAAAGTACTTATGGGCCCGAAACGGACACCTCTTGCGAAAGTTACGCTCAATTCTTCGTACGCCGACTATCCGAGCGTTCCAAATTTAGAAGTGCTCGTTCCTTCGAAAAATGGCCGAAATCCCTTAGACGTCACGACGAAGTAGTGAGTTCAATCCAAAATGGCTGCTACATTTCCAAAAAGTACTTATGGGCCAAAAACGGACACCGTTTGCAAAAGTTACGCTCAATTTTTCGTACGCCGACTATCCTAGCGTTTCAAATATAGAAGTGCTCATTATTTCGAAAAATGGCCAAAATCCCTCATATGTCACGACGAAGTTGTGAGTTCAATCCAAAAGGGTCGCTACATTTCCAAAAAGTACTTATAGGCCCGAAACGGACACCGTGTGCAAAAGGTACGCTCAATTCTTCGTACGTCGACTATCCGAGCGTTCCAAATATAGAAGTGCTCGTTCTTTTGAAAAATGGCCGAAATCCCTTAGACGTCACGATGAAGTGGTGAGTTCAATCTAAAACGGTCGCTACATTTCCAAAAAGTACTTATAGGCCCGAAACGGACACCGTGTGCAAAAGGTACGCTCAATTCTTCGTACGTCGACTATCCGAGCGTTCCAAATATAGAAGTGCTCGTTCTTTTGAAAAATGGCCGAAATCCCTTAGACGTCACGATGAAGTGGTGAGTTCAATCTAAAACGGTCGCTACATTTCCAAAAAGTACTTATAGGCCCGAAACGGACACCGTGTGCAAAAGGTACGCTCAATTCTTCGTACGTCGACTATCCGAGCGTTCCAAATATAGAAGTGCTCGTTCTTTTGAAAAATGGCCGAAATCCCTTACAGGTCACGACGAAATTGTGAGTTCAATCCAAAAGGGTCGCTACATTTCCAAAAAGTAGTTATGGGGCTAAAACGGACACTGTGTGTAAAAGTTACACTCAATTCTTCGTACGTCGACTATCCAAGCCTTCCAAACATAAAATTGCTCATTCCTTCGAAAAATGGCCGAAATCCCTTGTAGTTCACGACGAAGTTGTGAGTTCAATCCAAAAGGGTCGCTAAATTTCCAAAAAGTACTTATAGGCCCGAAATGGGCACCTCTTGCAAAAGTTACGCTCAATTCTTTGTACGCCAACTATCCGAGCGTTCCAAATATAGAAGTGCTCGTTCTTTCGAAAAATGGCCAAAATCCCTCAGACGTCACGACGAAGTACTGAGTTCAATCCAAAAGGGTCGCTACATTTTCAAAAAGTACTTATGGGCCCAAAACGGACACTGTGTGTAAAAGTTACGCTCAATTCTTCGTACGCCGACTATCCGAGCGTTCCAAATATAGAAGTGCTCGTTCTTTTGAAAAATGGCCGAAATCCCTTACAGGTCACGACGAAGTTGTGAGTTCAATCCAAAAGGGTCGCTACATTTCCAAAAAGTACTTATGGGGCCAAAACGGACACCGTGTGCAAAAGTTACTCTCAATTCTTCGAACGCCGACTATCCAAGCCTTCCAAACATAAAATTGCTTATTGTTTCGAAAAATGGCCGAAATCCCTTATAGGTCACGACAAAGTTGTGAGTTCAATCCAAAAGGGTCGCTACATTTCCAAAAAGTACTTATGGGGTCAAAACGGACACCGTGTGCAAAAGTTGCGCTCAATTCTTTGTACGCCGACTATCCAAGCCTTCCAAACATAAAATTGCTCATTCTTTAAAAAAATGGCCGAAATCCCCTGTAGGTCACGACGAAGTTATGAGTTCAATCCAAAAGGGTCGATAAATTTCCAAAAAGTACATATGGGCCCGAAACGGACACCTCCTGCAAAAGTTACGCTGAATTCTTCGTACGCGGACTATCCGAGTGTTCCAAATATGGAAGTGCTCGTTCTTTCAAAAAATGGCCGAAATCCCTCAGACGTCACGACGAAATAGTGAGTTCAATCCAAAACGGTCGCTACATTTCGAAAAAGTACTTATGGGCCCAAAACGGACACCGTGTGGAAAAGTTACGCTCAATTCTTCGTACGCCGACTATCCGAGTGTTCCAAATATAGAAGTGCTCGTTCTTTCGAAAAATGGCTGAAATCCCTCATACGTCACGAAGAAGTTGTGAGTTCAATCCAAAAGGGTCGCTACATTTCCAAAAAGTACTTATGGGCCCAAAACGGACACCGTGTGTAAAAGTTACGCTCAATTCTTCGCACGCCGACTATTCGAGCGTTCCAAATATAGAAGTGCTCGTTCTTTCGAAAAATGGCCAAAATCCCTCAGACGTCACGATGAAGTAGTGAGTTCAATCCAAAACGATCGCTACATATCCCAAAAGTACTTATGGGCCCAAAACGGACACCGTGTGTAAAAGTTACGCTCAATTCTTCGTACACCGACTATCCGAGCGTTCCAAATATAGAAGTGCTCGTTCTTTCGAAAAATGGCCGAAATCCCTTACAGGTCACGACGAAGTTGTGAGTTCAATCCAAAAGGGTCGCTACATTTCCAAAAAGTACCTATGGGGCCAAAACGGACACCGTGTGCAAAAGTTACGCTCAATTCTTCGTACACCGACTATCCAAGCCTTCCAAACATAAAATTGCTCATTCTTTCAAAAAATGGCCGAAATCCCTTATAGGTCATGACGAAGATGTGAGTTCAATCCAAAAGGGTCGGTAAATTTCCAAAAAGTACTTATGGGTCAGAAACGGACACCTCCTGAAAAAGTTACGCTGAATTCTTCGTACGCCGACTATCCGAGCGTTCCAAATATGGAAGTGCTCGTTCTTTCAAAAAATGGCCGAAATCCCTCAGACGTCACGACGAAATAGTGAGTTCAATCCAAAACGGTCGCTACATTTCCAAAAAGTACTTGTTGGCCCAAAACGGACACCGTGTGCAAAAGTTACGCTCAATTCTTCGTACGCCGACTATCCACGCCTTGAAACATAAGATTGTTCTTTCTTTCAAAAAATGGTCGAAATCCGTCATACATCACGGCGAAGTTTTGAGTTCAATCCAAAAGGGTCGCTACATTTCCAAAAAGTACTTGTGGGCCCAAAACGGACACCGTGTGCAAAAGTTGCGCTCAATTCTTCGTACGCCGACTATCCAAGCCTTCCAAATATAAAACTGCTCACTCTCTCCAAAAAATGGCCAAGATCCCTCATACGTCACGATGAAGTAGTCAGTTCAATCCAAAACGGTGACTACATTTCCAAAAAGTACTTATGGGCCCAAAACGAACACCGTGTGCAAAAGTTACGCTCAATTCTTCGTATGCCGACTATCCAAGCCTTCCAAATATAAAACTGCTCACTCTCTCCAAAAAATGGCCAAAATCCCTCATACGTCACGATGAAGTAGTCAGTTCAATCCAAAACGGTGACTACATTTCCAAAAAGTACTTATGGGCCCAAAATGGACACCGTCTGCAAAAGTTACGCTCAATTCTTCATACGTCGACTATCCGAGCGTTCCAAATATAGAAGTGCTCGTTATTTCGAAAAATGGCCGAAATCACTCATATGTCACGACGAAGCCGTGAGTTCAATCCAAAAGGGTCGTTACATTTCCAAAAAGTACTTATGGGCCAAAACGGACACCGTGTGCAAAAGTTGCGCTCAATTCTTCGTACGCCGACTATCCAAGCCTTCCAAACATAAAATTGCTCATTCTTTCAAAAAATGGCCAAAATCCCTTATAGGTCACGA
Organism: Olea europaea var. sylvestris; assembly: GCF_002742605.1. Taxonomy (NCBI): domain Eukaryota; kingdom Viridiplantae; phylum Streptophyta; class Magnoliopsida; order Lamiales; family Oleaceae; genus Olea; species Olea europaea. Next base: position 4,938 of record NW_019265979.1, on the reverse strand, counting down.
CGAAGTTGTGAGTTCAATCCAAAAGGGTCGCTAAATTTCCAAAAAGTACTTATGGGCCCAAAACGGACACCGTGTGCGAAAGGTACGCTCAATTCTTCGTACACCGACTATCCAAGCCTTACAAGTATAAAAGTGCTAATTCTTTCAGAAAATGATCGAAATCCAACATACGTCATGATGAAGTGGTGAGTTCAATCCAAAAGGGTCGCTACATTTCCAAAAAAGTACTTATGGGCCCAAAACGGACACCGTGTGCAAAAGTTACGCTCAATTCATCGTAAGCCGACTATCCGAGCGTTCCAAATATAGAAGTACTCGTTATTTTGAAAAATGGCCGAAATCCCTCATATGTCATGACGAAGTTGTGTGTTCAATCCAAAACGGTCGCTACATTACCAAAAAGTACTTATGGGCACAAAACGAACACCGTGTGCAAAAGTTAAGCTCAATTCTTCTTAAGCCGACTATCCGAGCGTTCCAAATATAGAAGTGCTCGTTCTTTCGAAAAATGGCCGAAATCCCTCAGACGTCACGACGAAGTAGTGAGTTCAATCCAAAAGGGTCGCTACATTTCCAAAAAGTACTTATGGGCCCGAAACGGACACCTCTTGCAAAAGTTGCGCTGAATTCCTCGTACGTCGACTATCCGAGCGTTCCAAATATAGAAGTGCTCGTTCTTTCGAAAAATGGCCGAAATCCCTCAGAAGTCACGACGAAGTGGTGAGTTCAATCCAAAACGGTCGCTACATTTCCAAAAAGTACTTATGGGCCCAAAACGGACACCGTGTGCAAAAGTTACGCTCAATTCTTCATACGCCGACTATCCAAGCGTTCCAAATATAGAAGTGCTCGTTATTTCGAAAAATGGCCGAAATCCCTCATATGTCACGACGAAGTTGTGTGTTCAATCCAAAAGGGTCGCTACATTTCCATAAAGTGCTTATGGGGCCAAAACGGACACCGTGTGCGAAAGTTGCGCTCAATTCTTCGTACGCCGACTATCCAAGCCTTCCAAACATAAAATTGCTCATTCTTTCGAAAAATGGCCAAAATCCCTTATAGGTCACGACGAAGTTGTGAGTTCAATCCAAAAGGGTCGCTAAATTTCCAAAAAGTACTTATGGGCCCAAAATGGACACCGTGTGCGAAAGGTACGCTCAATTCTTCGTACGCCGACTATCCAAGCCTTCCAAGTATAAAAGTGCTAATTCTTTCAGAAAAAGGTCGAAATCCATCATACGCCACGATGAAGTGGTGAGTTCAATCCAAAAGGGTCGCTACATTTCCAAAAAGTACTTATGGGCCCAAAACGGACACCGTGTGCAAAAGTTACGCTCAATTCTTCGTACGCCGACTATCCGAGCGTTCGAAATATAGAAGTGCTCGTTATTTCAAAAAATGGCCGAAATCCCTCATATGTCACGATGAAGTTGTGAGTTCAATCCAAAAGGGTCGCTACATTTCCAAAAAGTACTTATGGGGCCAAAACGGACACCGTGTGCAAAAGTTACGCTCAATTCTTCGTACGTCGACTATCCAAGCCTTCCAACTACAAAAGTGCTAATTCTTTTAGAAAATGGTTGAAATCCATCATACGTCACGATGAAGTGGTGAGTTCAATCCAAAAGGGTCGCTACATTTCCAAAAAGTACTTATGGGCCCAAAATGGACACCGTGTGCAAAAGTTACGCTCAATTCTTCGGGCGCCGGCTATCCGAGCGTTCCAAATATAGAATTGCTCATTATTTCGAAAAATGGCCGAAATCCCTCATATGTCACGATGATGTTGTGAGTTCAATCCAAAAGGGTCGCAACATTTCCAACAAGTACTTAAGGGGCCAAAATGGACACCGTGTACAAAAGTTGCGCTCAATTCTTCGTACGCCGACTATCCAAGCCTTCCAAACATAAAATTGCTAATTCTTTCGGAAAATGGCCAAAATCCCTTATAGGTCACGACGAAGTTGTGAGTTCAATCCGAAAGGGTCGCTAAATTTCCAAAAAGTACTTATGGGCCCAAAACGGACACCGTGTGCGAAAGGTACGCTCAATTCTTCGTACGCCGACTATCCAAGCCTTCCAAATATAAAATTGCTAATTTTTCAGAAAATGGTCAAAATCCATCATACGTCATGATGAAGTGGAGAGTTCAATCCAAAAGGGTCGCTACATTTCCAGAAAGTACTTATGGGCCCACAACGGACACCGTGTACAAAAGTTACGCTCAATTCTTCGTACCCCGACTATCCGAGCGTTCGAAATATAGAAGTGCTCGTTATTTCAAAAAATGGCCGAAATCCCTCATACGTCATGATGAAGTGGAGAGTTCAATCCAAAACGGTCGCTACATTTCCAGAAAGTACTTATGGGCCCATAACGGACACCGTGTGCGAAAATGATCGAAATCCCTCATACGTCATGATGAAGTGGAGAGTTCAATCCAAAACGGTCGCTACATTTCCAGAAAGTACTTATGGGCCCATAACGGACACCGTGTGCGAAAATGATCGAAATCCCTCATACGTCATGATGAAGTGGAGAGTTCAATCCAAAACGGTCGCTACATTTCCAGAAAGTACTTATGGGCCCATAACGGACACCGTGTGCGAAAATGATCGAAATCCCTCATACGTCATGATGAAGTGGAGAGTTCAATCCAAAACGGTCGCTACATTTCCAGAAAGTACTTATGGGCCCATAACGGACACCGTGTGCGAAAATGATCGAAATCCCTCATACGTCATGATGAAGTGGAGAGTTCAATCCAAAACGGTCGCTACATTTCCAGAAAGTACTTATGGGCCCATAACGGACACCGTGTGCGAAAATGATCGAAATCCCTCATACGTCATGATGAAGTGGAGAGTTCAATCCAAAACGGTCGCTACATTTCCAGAAAGTACTTATGGGCCCATAACGGACACCGTGTGCGAAAATGATCGAAATCCCTCATACGTCATGATGAAGTGGAGAGTTCAATCCAAAACGGTCGCTACATTTCCAGAAAGTACTTATGGGCCCATAACGGACACCGTGTGCGAAAATGATCGAAATCCCTCATACGTCATGATGAAGTGGAGAGTTCAATCCAAAACGGTCGCTACATTTCCAGAAAGTACTTATGGGCCCATAACGGACACCGTGTGCGAAAATGATCGAAATCCCTCATACGTCATGATGAAGTGGAGAGTTCAATCCAAAACGGTCGCTACATTTCCAGAAAGTACTTATGGGCCCATAACGGACACCGTGTGCGAAAATGATCGAAATCCCTCATACGTCATGATGAAGTGGAGAGTTCAATCCAAAACGGTCGCTACATTTCCAGAAAGTACTTATGGGCCCATAACGGACACCGTGTGCGAAAATGATCGAAATCCCTCATACGTCATGATGAAGTGGAGAGTTCAATCCAAAACGGTCGCTACATTTCCAGAAAGTACTTATGGGCCCATAACGGACACCGTGTGCAAAAGGTGCGCGCAATTCTTCGTACGCCGACTATCCAAGCCTTCAAACATAAAATTGCTCTTTGTTTCAAAAAATGGCCGAAATTCGTCATACGTCACGACCAAATTGTGAGTTCAATCCAAAAGGGTCTCTACATTTCCAAAAAGTACTTACGGGCCCAAAACGGACACCGTGTGCGAAAGGTACGCTCAATTC
>NW_019265979.1:0-987 GCF_002742605.1 Olea europaea var. sylvestris | reverse complement strand
GAGCGTTCCAAATATAGAAGTGCTCGTTCTTTTGAAAAATGGCCGAAATCCCTCATATGTCACGACGAAGTTGTGAGTTCAATCCAAAAATGTCGCTACATTTCCAAAAAGTACTTATGGGCCCAAAACGGACATCGTGTGCAAAAGTTACACTCAATCCTTCGTACGCCGACTATCCAAGCCTTCCAAACATAAAACTGCTCATTCTTTCCAAAAATGACCAAAATCTCTTATACGTCACGACGAAGTAGTGAGTTCAACCTTAAAGGGTGGCTACATTTCTAAAAAGTGCTTATGGGCCCGAAACGGACACCTCTTGCAAATGTTACGCTCAATTCTTCATACGCCGACTATCCGAGCGTTCCAAGTATAGAGGTACTCGTTCTTTCGAAAAATGGCCGATATCCATCATACGTCACGACGAAGTAGTGAGTTGAATCCAAAAGGGTCGCTACATTTCCAAAAAGTACTTATAGGCCCGAATCGGACACCTCTCGCCAAAGTTACGCTCAATTCTTCGTACGCCGACTATCCAAACCTTCCAAACATAAAACTGCTCACTCCTTCCAAAAAATTGCCAAAATCCATCATACGTGATGACGAAGTAGTGAGTTCAATCCAAAAGGGTCGCTACATTTTCAAAAAGTACTTATGGGCCCAAAATGGACACCTCTTGTAAAAGTTACACTCAATTCTTCGTACGCCGACTATCCGAGCATTCCAAATATAGAAGTGCTCGTTCTTTTGAAAAATGGCCGAAATCCCTCATATGTCACGACGAAGTTGTGAGTTCAATCCAAAATGGTCGCTACATTTCCAAATAGTACTTATGGGCCCAAAATGGACACCGTGTGCAAAAGTTACGCTCAATTCTTCGTACGCCGACAATCCGAGCGTTCCAGAGATAGAAGTGCTCGTTCTTTCGAAAAATGGCCGAAATCCCTCATATGTCACGACGAAGTTGTGAGTTCAATCCAAAAGGGTCGT
>NW_019265978.1:0-8638 GCF_002742605.1 Olea europaea var. sylvestris | reverse complement strand
GCATAAAAAGCTGAAAATTTAAATTAAAGGAAAAATAAATAACTACAAACCTTTAAAGATACACTTTCAATCTTGTTAAAGGGGTAGAATTCTTTCAAAAATTTTGGTGGTACTAAATTGATAGGTGATCAAGCCCTTGTTTGAGCCACATTCTTGTTAAAAACTGCATTTTTGAATAGTATATTGATGAAAAATGTGGTTAAAAAATAAAGAAAAGTCATGAATTTATGTGTAAAATTATTTTATTGAAAAATGTGCAGTTAAGGTGAGGTCAAATCAAAGCTGAAAAATGTATTTTGATGGAAAAAAATGGTGCTCAAACAAGGGCTAAATAGGTTAAGGTTACAATAATATATAAATTATGATCACAATTACGTATTAGTTACAAATCATAAAACGTCACAGTCACAAAGACATCAAATGTGGATTACAATTGTAAATTTAATCACAAATCACACATTTTTATATGTTACAACTTATTTATTAATCACAAATTATCAAACTAATTGGTCACAACTTCTTTTTTGATTACAAAATATCAAATTAACTAATTACAAATTACCATTTATCTCTCCACCCTATCCCATCCTTTCACCACCATCAACCTCACCCAAAATGTCATAGTCACCTTATATCCACAACCCAATACCACCACTTTTAACAAACCACAACCATCACCATTTGCACCCTACACCACTAACACCATTGCACCATCATCGTTGCAGATTCACACCACCATACTAAACCTATCGCATCAACACTTGCAGATCTGCACATTCACTGTTTAAGAAATTTTTTTTTTCTGGGAAAGAATGTGGGTTAAATAGTGCCTATAAAATATATTTGTCTTCAAAAGATGGAAAAATAGTATATTTATTTTGAATTATTAAATATAAATGTTGCCTCACTAAAACTTGGTAGGAAAATTCAGTGGAATAACATCTAAGCGATGAAAAAAGTATAGCTACTTCCTCTAATGTTGCTCTTTGAAAATCTTTGAGTTGTAGCATCTAATCTCGTGAACCAATTTTTTGAATGTAGATGTTGAAATTTCTTTTGTAAATAAATTAGTCACGTTGTCACTTGAGTAAATTTGTTAAATTTTGATGTCGCCATTCTTTTAAAACTCATGTGTACGGAGGAATTTTAGAGAAATATGCTTCATTCTGTCCCTTTTAATATAGCCTCATTTTAATTGTGCAATACAAGTTGCATTATTTTCATACGTAATTGTTGGACTATCTCTTGTTGAAGTTGATTTGCATGATACTAGATATGATGAGTTATGTTCCTTCAACATACATATTCTCGATCTGCTTTATGAATTGTAATAATTTCAGAATGATTTGAATATGTTGTTGTCAATGTTTGCTTCATAAAACTCAATAATATAATCGTTCCTCCATGTATAAACATATATTCGGTTTGTAATTTAACTCTATGTGAATCAGAGAGATAACAAGCATTTGTATATCTTACTAAAGCAGATATCTACTTTTGAAAATAAAATAATCATAAATCAATAGTACCTTTCATATAACGAAAAGTACTTTTAGCACATTCCAATATCTTTGAGTTGGTGTAGATCTATCTCTTGCAATGAAATTTATAGAAAAAAATATGTTGGGTAGAGTATAGTTTGCAAGATAAATTAATGCTTCAATTGCTCTAAGATATGATACTTAGAGTACTTTACCATTCAACAACTTAAATTCTTCATTTTTTTTAAAACTTTCTCTTAGCTTTTTTCTTGACTTTCTAAAAAAAGCCTAAGACTATAACCAAAATTTTTTCATCACGGTTAAAAAGGTTTAAACAAACTCCTTTAATTAGGATACAAAATGACCAACTTAATTTAGAGGATTATTTTATCTTTTTAGCCATGAAATCCAGAATAAAGAATCTATGGGCTTTAGAAATATATTTGAAAAAGATATAAAATACTATTTTGAATAAATTAAATGCTTACTTGGTGTTTCCTCTTTCAAGTCTTGCCTGAAAATAGATGAAGTAAAAGAAAATTATAAAACAAAAGGGAGTATGAAAAGAATGAACTTTCTTTTATTTGAAGTCAATGAATGTACAAGGATTGCTGGAGAATATTTGAGTGCGAGGCAAGTGATGTGAATTGCTTTTTTTTTTTTTTTTTTTTTTTTTTTTGGTGTGTGTTTTCTATTGTGAGCGATATTGGTATTTTTAGATGTTCGTATGTCACGTCTATTTTGTTAATACTATACAACTTTATAGGTGTGTGATTTACAATTAAAGAAAAAATTATTGATATTTTATAACTTTACAGGTGTGTGAAAGAAATATATGTAACAACTGTTTGATTTATACTATACAACTTTACAGCTGTATGAGGGTAAAGATTTTTGTCTTCAAGTTTCTACCTTTTTGACTTCTTTGTCGATAATTATCCTTTTGGCACTGTTCATCCGTCTTTTGCCTTTTCCTTTATGTTTTTTCTTCTTTTTCAATTATTGCTTATCCTCCATCATTTATATGTAGGTTTCTTCTAGGTTTGCACCCATCTCATTAGTTTTTGCCATTGAATATGTATTTTTCTTCCTTTGTATCTGATTGTCTTTCTGATAATTCATTGTTTATTTTTTGGAAAGCCATTATATATAACTCCTTTTGCTGAATATTTGGTACTGAAATTTTTTTCCGTTTTAATTCTTATGGTAAAATGTTCTTGACATAATATAACTCCATTATTCTATTGTGCTACAAGTCTAGAATCATTATTTTGGACTTCTTGCTATTGTTTTTGAGATTCGTCTTTTGTAATCAATTTGACTAATTTTTACTGTAGCCTTTATCTTTGAAGAAGGTTTAAATCTTTTGGCTCATTTGTATATTAGAATATGATGATAAGCTGAAATTACTATACCATTATTTACAAGAGGTAGTTTAGAAATGAATTGGATTTTCAAAGGGTGATCTTTTAACTAACTAAGAATCTTTTTAAATTTAGGTGGAGAAGATCTGAAAGATCTATTTAAAACGTATATAGTATCTATCATGCCAAATTGTAAAACTAGATAAAAAATGCCTTTTTCAAAGATTGTATAGTCAAAAGAAACTGTAGGATAATTGTGTCTAAGAAAAGTTGATTTTTTAGTAGAGGATTCATATTTGGGACTATGTTTAAGAAATTATCGATTTCGTTGTGATGGTAGCTTAGAATATGGGAAAAATTGATAATCTCTTGTATGAATGACTTCTTTATAGAATCTCGAACAATACTGGCATAATCGCCATTTTTTTTATTCTAATTCGTATAAAGTCTTTTCTTGTCCTGCAATTGTAGAGTCTGTTAATTCAATAAATCTTTCTATTTTATCCAAATAATTTCTATTTGTAGAAGCAATATCTTTAGATCTTTCGACTGTATGTTTAAAATTCAGTCTTTTTAAACTGTCTTGTAACTGAAGAATTTCATTTTGGCATTTATCGAAAGTTTGTTGGGGTGAAGAGACTTCATCTTCAAGGATTTGTAGTTTTTTTTTCCTAATGAATGGTTTCTAAGATTTAAATTTGTAACAACCTTGGTTAAAGTTTCACAACTATCACAAAGTTGTATTGATGAAGATGAAGATGAAGATGATGTTTGAGAAGTAGCGGTTTGCATGATCATAGTCTGTCTAACATTTTCAGATATATAAAAATTAAATTCTAACATTTCTCTACAAAATTTCAAAACTCTTTCTAGTGTATGAAATCCTTTGAAAAAGGCGTCAGGAAATCTTTTTACTTGTTGTAATACTTCTGGTCAATAATTATATATACTAGGCTTTCTACCTTAAAACGATTGTAAAGAAGCTAAAATTTTTGCTTTCTATTTGATTATGGATTTGTCTAAAATAATTAGTCAAGGTATTAATGCTGTCTAATTTTTGTTTAGAGTTTTGGGCCATCCAGAGATTGTCTAGTATAAAACGCTTTCTTTTTGGAAGTCTTTCTAATTTATTTTCTCTGAATTGGAGATTAGATCATTGTGGGGCCACTCTTAGAGTGACATTCCCAAAATTAATCATCATTTGATCCATCTACACTATTAAAATAATGAATTAGAAAATTAATAGCTTATCTTTTTAAATTATCTGCCAAAATATTATTTTTCCGTTTATGTGTTCTATATTAATTTTATAACTATTCAATATCTCATATAGTGTTAATCATTTTTTATGTCTTATTTTGTCAAAGTTTGTCTTTTTAATAAATTTTACTATAACTTCACAATTTGTTCTAATTGTAAATACAATATTTAAAAATAATTTAAAAATTTCTATGTTATGTATGATGGCCATTATTTTATAATGTAAGCTAGTTAACTATTTTCCTTTTATTTTATATTTACCATTGGCATATCTACAAATCTTTTCTTCCTTCTTGTTACTATATTTATTTGGTTTAGAATATAAATTTCTTCTCATTCTAGTCCACATTCATCTGTTTCTATTATTTTATATTCACTATTTAAAGATAATTTTAATAGTGGTAAATTTTTAACTTCTTCTTCTATGTTTTTAACTAGTTCTATATCTGATTGATGAAAATATTTTTGTCATTTACTAGATAACTTACTATACAATGGTTCAATTTTCATTCCTAAGTTTTTAATAAATTGTTTTATATAATTCAAAATTTCTAAAAATGCTTGTAATTTCTTAGTTTATTGAATTATATTTGAAAACTGTAAAATTGTCTACTATATGTGGTTGCAGCTGGATTTTTTCCTTTTCCTAGAATTATTCCTAAAAACTTAATTTTTTGTTTATTTTTTTCCATTTTTTTACTTATAATTAAACATTTTTCTATGAACTATTTAAAGCTATTTCTAAATGCTTTATAACCATTTTTTGCTTTTCTTCTTTTAATTTCACTATGATTTCTAACTATAAAAATTGATGATCTATGTTGACTACTAGATGATTTTATTACTTTTAAATCTAATAACTCTTTAATCTGTATATTAAAATCTTCTGTCTTGATTTGTATATTTCATTTTTGTTGTTCTATTTTTTTATTTTTTTTTTATGATTTCAAATTTAGCTTCTATTTTATTTTTATTCCAATGTCTTATAAGGTCTTTTTCTATTATTTGAATTTTTTCAGCTAGTTCTAAAATTCTATCTATACTCTCTATGTTAGATGATGTCTTATTACATTTTATTAATTCTTAAGTTCTTTGTTTAAAATCAATCTTTAAAGTGTCTAAAGACAAATTCTTCAAACATTTTAAACTAATTTTTTTTATTATCATTTTTTAAATTTGGGCCTGTTCGTTGAATTTAGAGGTCCACCATGCTTTGTTTGCAACTTTAATAATTCTATAGTATTGATAATAAAAGTGTCTTTCCCAAAAATTAAAGCATTAGGAGTAATTGTTAAACTTCCATTTTTATTTAGTAAGAGTTTTATACCTATGCCAAATTCAAATGTTATTAATCCACTAACCAATGAATTGTTAAAATATATTATCTTTCTTGAAATTTAATCTTTCGGTCATCAAAAAATCTTTCTTCAAATCCTATTTTACTACCATCCATTTGACTACTTATTTCATATTCTAGTTTTTGTCTATAGTCTTTTGAGACTAAGTCTTTTCTAATTATGTTGAATGTACACCCCTGTATCTATTAAGGCTATTAAATTTAATTTTATCATTTTATTTATCTGTATTTCTATAGGTATCTTAAGGCTTTTAGTTGACTTTACTCTAGATATTTGACAAATTAATTTTTTTTATTTTCCATTTCTTAATAATTATTTTTTGTGTAATTATCTATAGGCCGCTTTCCTTTTATTTCTAGATTTCTAATCTTATATTGTATTTCTATTATTATTTCATATATTTTATCTATTTTATTATTTGTATTTATTATCTTATCTTCTAATCTTTCTATATTTTCTCTATAGTCTTTAGTTTTGTTATTATTTTCTTCTTTAATTCCTAAGCAATTATTACATTGGATTTTTAAGCAGTTTTACATTTGATTTCTATTTTATTTTTTTTTGTCCTGAATGTATCTTATATATTTTGCATTTATCCATCATTGATTCTTGTCCTCTAATCCATCAATGGACACTTTCTTATTCTCATCTTTGTATTGAGAATTGAAAAAATATAGTTCTTCCAAAACTATCATCACTTTATTTAGAACTAATTATTTTGAAATTGTCTAATTCTTCTTCTATATAAATACTATAAAGTGAGCTACAAGATTCATTACTAGATAATTCTATAATATCACACTATATTTCTTAAATTATCATACCTTTAGCTATATTTACTCTACTTTTATTTTTATTGGGGTATTTATTAGCAAATGTCTAGGATCTCCAGAGATGTAATATTTATAGTCCTTTTTGTTTCTTGACTTTTAACATATCTATCATAAATAGGTTTTTTGTTTTTATAATATGTCCTACTTGGTCTAATATTATACTTTTTTGTATCTTGATATTGCATTTTATAATTATGTCTTTTATCGTTTTCATACATTTTTTTATTCTTCTTCTATAAGATTAGCCTGTGGTGTATATAATTCTGAACAAAAAGAATAATTTAATTTCTTTATCTGTTTTCTAGCTACTTCTTCTATACAATATTCTTTTAATATATCATTTATAAATTTTATGATAGCACTAATAGTTATATCTCTTGTTGGTCTTGACTCTAAATCTTTTCTAATCTTATCATTCCATGATGGTAGTATCTTTCTATAAAGTCTTTCAAGTATGGGTACATCTAATGTTATTCCTGTTGTACTTGCTAATCTTTTAAAATCTAAGAAAAATGGTTGTATATAATTCATATTACTAATACTTAAATTTTTAAGTCTTCTAAAGCTTTATTTTGTTTGTAAGTGTTGTCTCTACTGGGGGTCAAATCCTATAATTCACTCTCTAATAAAGTTTGTAAAATTTTTAGAATTATCTCCTCTTACCATTCTTAATCTAATTTCTTCTGACTTTAGTCTTTTTGCTGTAACATGTATATCTAATGTTGTTTTTACTAAATAAATTTCTAAATATGTACACTATTATATGCTTTTATTCAGAATTTTCCCATTTAAGGTCTATCTTGAGGTTTACAATTATTTAATTTTAAGACTAATCATCTATTGCTTGCTAACGATAAACTGTATCCTTTTGAGTGTCTTTATTTTTTTTAAACTTTTATATTTTTTTGTCTTCCAATTCATAATCTCTTGTTGGGAAAGAGGTACTTAGATTGTATATCATATTCTATATACATGGGTTTTTATTTATTTATTATTATTATTATTTTGGTCTGTTTCTAGTCGAGTACTTTCGTTAGCTTCTTCCATCTTGATTTCTATTGTTGTCAGGTCTTTTTGGTAAATAAGTTATTAATATTTGATAAACGATTTCGCTAAACCATTTTATATATGGACACGTGCAATCCAATGTTCAATAACAATACATGTGACTATCTAGTAGAAGAATCGATTAATTTAATAAAATAAAAAAAATGGTTACATGGTGGTTGTGTCAGCCTACATATATCTCCATAAATCCTTTTATACAATATTGACTTTTGCAGTGAAAGGTCTAATGACTAACTTATCTTGTGAATAAAAGAAATATAGATAATCATTAGGTAAAAGAATCTTTTGGTTCTTTAGTGGATGTTCATGTAAGTTGTTAATTATTCGTCGGGTCATTATAGCTTTTGGATGTCCAAGTCGTTCATACCAAAATATAAAATTTTTTGGATCAACGAACTTCGGATTCACAATAATATTTGATTCAACCATTTTTTATGAATGTATAAACATGTTAATGGGAGTGCAAGAAGTATTTATTTATTTATTTCTGGCTAGATACAAAAGAAATTATATAAAAATATTCTATAATATTCTCTTGCATCGTTTGAATGTGATATTAATTGCATTGGATATCTTTAAAACTAAGCTAATTTTTTTCTTAATTTACTAGAGTAATGTGCATCGTCAATATATAAGTTTGTATTATTTGATACAATAATATAAGCTTTTTCGAAACTTTCAACGATATTCGATGCACCGGATATCGTATTAACATTGTTTTATGATAATATTAAGTCCAAAAAATATTTCTACTTTGAAGAATGGTTTATGTAGAGGCACTATCAACCAAATAGGTATCTTAGCAATCTATATTTAATTTATGACAAAATAAATATATTAAAAAACTAATTTTATAATCAAATGGAGTTAAGTAATACTTTAATCAACTAGAAATAATTTTAAAATGCAATGTCTCGAATTTTAAGAAAATAAGAAAAACATACTTCGTCTAACTTTAAAAAAAATCTAAATAAACTACTAAAATAGTGAAAAATAAATTATTATTATCAAGCAGATCAAATGATCAATATTGCTATTTAAGTAACTATATAATAAAGCAAAAAATAATATAATTATTTTTTGAAGAATATGATTAAATATTATATAATTACATAACAATTAATCAAGTTGTCAATGTCAACATGACATGAGTTATATGTTTTCTTTCATCGATAAACATTAATTTAAAATGATATATTCTTCAAACATGTGTTACTTCGAGAGCACGTTATATTTTACAATTTCTTTAAGAGTAATATGTTAATATTCTTTTA
>NW_019265977.1:0-8641 GCF_002742605.1 Olea europaea var. sylvestris | reverse complement strand
GGGGCAATTTCGTCATTTTTCGCGACGGTGTCGGAATGGGGTAAAATTTGACAGGTTGATCGGAAATAAAAATCGCGCCGGGGTCAATTTCGTCATTTTTCGCGACTGTGTCGAAATGGGCAGAAATTTGGCAAGTTGATTGGAAACCAAAATCGCGCCGTGGGCAATTTCGTCATTTTTCGCGACGGCGTCGGATTGGGCTAAAATTTGACAGGTAGATCGGAAACAAAAATCGCGCTGGGGGCAATTTCGTCATTTTTCGCAATGCTGTCGAAATGGGCTAAAATTGCACAGGTTGATAGGAAACAAAAATCGCGCCGGGGCCAATTTCGTCATTTTTCACGACGGTGTCGGAATGGGCCGAATTTGGCAGGTTGATGGGAAACAAAAATCTTACCGGTGGCAATTTCATCATTTTTCGCGACGGTGTCGGAATGGGCTAAAATTTGACAGGTATCGGAAACAAAAATCACGCTAGGGGCAATTTCGTCATTTTTCGCGATGGTGTCGGAATGGGTTGAAATTTGGCAGGTTGATTGGAAACAAAAATCACGCCAGGGGCAATTTCGTCATTTTTCGCGACGGTGTCGGAATGGGCTTAAATTTGACAGGTTGATCGGAAACAAAAATCGTACCGGGGGCAATTTCGTCATTTTTCGCGACGGTGTTGGAATGGGCTGAAATTTGGCAGGTTGATTGGAAACTAAAATAGCGCCGATGGCCATTTCTTCATTTTTCGCGACGGTGTCGGAATGGGCTGAAATTTGGCTAGTTGATTGGAAACAAAAATCACGCCGGCGGCAATATCGTTATTTTTCGCGACGGTGTAGGAATGGGCTAAAATTTGATAGGTTGAATCGGAAACAAAAATCGCGCCAGGGGCAATTTCGTCGTTTTTCGCGACGGTGTCAGAATGGGCTAAAATTTGATAGTTTGATCGGAAACAAAAATCGCGCCGGGGGCAATTTCGGCATTTTTCGCGACGGTGTCGAAATGGGCTAAAATTTACTAGATTGATCGGAAACAAAAATCGCTCTGGGGGCTATTTCGTCATTTTTCCCGACGGTGTCGGAATGGGCTGAAATTTGGCAGGTTGATCGGAAAGAAAAATCGCGTCGGGGGCAATTTCATCATTTTTCGCGATGGTGTCGGAATGGGCTAAAATTTGACAGGTTGATCGAAAGCAAAAATCGCGCTAGGGGCAATTTCGTCATTTTTCACGACAGTGTCGTAATGGGCTGAAATTTGGCAGGTTGATTGGAAACAAAAATTGCGCCGGGGCCAATTTCTTCATTTTTCGCGACGGTGTCGGAATGGGCTGAAATTTGGAAGGTTGATTGGAAAAAAAATCGCGCCGGGGGCAATTTCGACATTTTTCGCGACGGTATCAAAATGGGTTAAAATTTGAAAGGTTGATCGGAAACAAAAATCGCGCCGGGGCCAATTTCGTCATTTTTCACGACGGTGTCGGAATGGGCTGAAATTTGGCAGGTTGATTGGAAACAAAAATCACGTCGAGGGTAATTTCGTCATTTTTCGCGACGGTGTCAAAATGTGCTAAAATTTGACAGGTATCGGAAACAAAAATCGCGCTTGGGGCAATTTCGTCATTTTTCGCGACGGTGTCGGAATGGGCTGAAATTTGGAAGGTTGATTGGAAAAAAAATTGCGCCGGGGGTAATTTCGTCATTTTTCGCGACGGTGTCGGAATGGGTTAAAATTTGACAGGTTGTTCGGAAACAAAAATCGCGCCGGGGCCAATTTCGTCATTTTTCGCGACGGTGTCTGAATGGGCTGAAATTTGGCAGGTTGATTGGAAACAAAAATCGCGCCGGGGAAAATTTCGTCATTTTTCGCGACGGCGTCGGAATGGGCTTAAATTTGACTAGTTGATCGGAAACAAAAATAGCGCCGAGGGCAATTTCGTCATTTTTCGCGACGGTGTCGGAATGGGCTGAAACTTGGCCGGTTGATTGGAAACAAAAATCACGCCGGGGGCAATTTCATCATTTTTCGCGATGGTGTCGGAATGGGCTAAAATTTGACATGTTGATCGGAAACTAAAACCGCGCTAGGGGCAATTTCGTCATTTTTCGCGACGGTGTCGGAATGGGCCAAAATTTGGCAGGTTGATTGAAAACAAAAATTGTAAAGGGGCCCATTTCGTCATTTTTCGCGACGGTGTCGGAATGGGCCGAAATTTGGAAGGGTTATTTGAAAAAAAAATCGCGCCGAGGCCAATTTCATCATTTTTCGCGACGGTGTCAGAATGGGTTAAAATTTGACAGGTTGATCGGAAACAAAAGTCTCGCCGGGGCCAATTTCGTCATTTTTCCCGACGGTGTCGAAATGGGGTGAAATTTGGCAAGCTGATTGGAAACAAAAATCGCGCCGTAGGTAATTTCGTCATTTTTCGCGATGGTGTCGGAATGGGCAAAAATTTGACAGGTTGACTGGAAACAAAAATCGCGCTAGGGGCAATTTCCTCATTTTTCGCGACGTTGTCGGAATGGGCTGAAATTTGGCAGGTTGATTGGAAACAAAAATTGCGCCGGGGCCAATTTCGTCATTTTTCGCGACGGTGTCGGAATTGGATGAAATTTGGAAGGTTGATTGGAAAAAAAAATCGCGCCGTGGGCAATTTCGTCATTTTTCGCGACGGTGTCAGAATGGGCTAAAATTTAACAGGTTGATCGGAAACAAAAATCGCGCCGTGGCCAATTTCGTCATTTTTCGCGACGGTGTCGAAATTGGCTGAAATTTGGCACGTTGATTGGATACAAAAATTGCGCCGGGTGCAATTTCGTCATTTTTCGAGACGATGTCGGAATGTGCTAAAATTTGACAGGTTGATCGGAAACAGAAATCACGCTGGGGGCAATTTCGTCATTTTTCGCGACGGTGTCGAAATGGGCTGAAATTCGGCAGGTTGATTGGAAACAAAAATCGCGCCGGGGGCAATTTCGTCATTTTTCGCGACGGTGTCGGAATGGGCTTAAATTTTGACAGGTTGATCGGAAACAAAAATCGTACCAGGGGCAATTTCGTCATTTTCCGCGACGGTGTCGGAATGGGCTGAAATTTGGCAGGTTAATTGGAAACAAAAATCACGCCGGGGGCAATTTCGTCATTTTTCGCGACGGTGTCGGAATGGGCTAAAATTTGACAGGTTGATCGGAAAAAAAATCGCGCCGAGGAGAATTTTGTCTTTTTTCGCAACTGTGTCGGAGTAGGTTGAAATTTAGTAGGTTGATTGGAAACAAAAATTTCGTCGGTGGCAATTTCGTCATTTTTCGCGACGGGTTTCGGAATGGCTGAACTTTGGCAGGTTGATTGGAAACAAAAATCGCGCCGGGGGCAGTTTCGTCATTTTTCGCGACGGTGCAGAATGGGCTAAAATTCGCCAGGTTGATCGGAAACAAAAATCGCACCGGTGGCAATTTCGTCATTTTTCGCGACGGTGTCGAAATGGCAGAAATTCAGCAAGTTGATTGGAAACAAAAATCGCACGCGGGGTCAATTTCGTCATTTTTCGCGACGGTGTCGGATTGGGCTAAAATTTGACAAGTTGATCGGAAGCAAAAACCGCGCTGGGGGCAATTTCGTCATTTTTCGCGACGGTGTCAGAATGGGCTATAATTTGATAGTTTGATCGGAAACAAAAATCGCGCCGGGGGTAATTTCGTCATTTTTCGTGACGGTGTCGAAATGGGCTAAAATTTGAAAGATTGATCGGAAACAAAAATCGCTCTGGGGGCTATTTCGTCATTTTTCGCGACGGTGTCGTAATGGCCTGAAATTTGGCAGGTTGATTGGAAACAAAAATTGCGCCGAGGCCAATTTCGTCAATTTTGGCGACGGTATCGGAATGGGCTGAACTTTGGCATGTTGATTGGGAACAAAAATAGCGTCGGGGGTAATTTTGTCATTTTTCGCGACGGTGTCAGAATGGGCTAAAATTCGACAGGTTGATCGGAAACAAAAATCGCGCCGGGGGCAATTTCGTTATTTTTCGCGATGGTGTCAAAATGGGCAGAAATTTGACAGGTTGATCGGAAACAAAAATCGCGCAGGGGCAATTTCGTCATTTTTTGCGACGGTGTCGGAATGGGCTGAAATTTGGCAGGTTGATTGGAAACAAAAATCACGCCGGGGGCAATTTCATCATTTTTCGCGATGGTGTCGAAATGGGCTAAAATTTGACATGTTGATCGGAAACAAAAACCGCGCTAGGGGCAATTTCGTCATTTTTAGCGACGATGTCGGAATGGGCCAAAATTTGGCAGGTTGATTGAAAACAAAAATTTCCCCGGGCCCAATTTCGTCATTTTCGCGACGGTGTCGGAATGGGCCGAAATTTGGAAGGTTGATTTAAAAAAAAAATCGTGCCCGGGGTAATTTCGTCATTTTTTGCGACGGTGTCAGAATGGGTTAAAATTTGACAGGTTGATCGGAAACAAAAATCGCGCCGGGGCCAATTTCGTCATTTTTCCCGACGGTGTCGAAATGGGCTGAAATTTGGCAAGCTGATTGGAAAAAAAATCGCGCCGGAGGTAATTTTGTCATTTTTTGCGATGGTGTCGGAATGGGCTAAAATTTGACAGGTTGATCGGAAACAAAAATCGCACTAGGGGCAATTTCGTCATTTTTCGCGACGTTGTCGGAATGGGCTAAAATTTGGCAGGTTGATTGGAAACAAAAATTGCGCCGGGGCCAATTTCGTCATTTTTCACGACGGTGTCGGAATGGGCCGAAATTTGGAAGGTTGATTTGAAAAAAAAATCGCGCCGGGGGCAATTTCGTCATTTTTCGCGACGGTGTCAGAATGGGTTAAAATTTGACAGGTTGATCGGAAACAAAAATCGCGCCGTGGGCAATTTCCTCATTTTTCCCGACGGTTGTCGAAATGGGCTGAAATTTGGCAAGCTGATTGGAAACAAAAATCGCACCGGAGGTAATTTCGTCATTTTTCGCGATGGTGTCGGAATGGGCAAAAATTTGACAGGTTGACTGGAAACAAAAATCGCGCTAGTGGCAATTTCCTCACTTTTCGCGACGTTGTCGGAATGGGCTGAAATTTGGCAGGTTGATTGGAAACAAAAATTACGCCAGGGCCAATTTCGTAATTTTTCGCGACGGTGTCGGAAAGGGATGAAATTTGGAAGGTCGATTGGAAAAAAAATCGTGCTGGGGGCAATTTCGTCATTTTTCGCGACGGTGTCAGAATGGGCTAAAATTTGACAGGTTGATCGGAAACAAAAATCGCGTCGTGGCCAATTTCGTCATTTTTCGCGACGGTGTCGAAATTGCCTGAAATTTGGCACGTTGATTGGAAACAAAAATCGCGCCGGGTGCAATTTCGTCATTTTTCGAGACGGTGTCAGAATGGGCTAAAATTTGACAGGTTGATCGGAAACAAAAATCGCGTCATGGCCAAATTCGTCATTTTTCGCGACGGTGTCGAAATTTGCTGAAATTTGGCACGTTGATTGGAAACAAAAATCGCGCCGGGTGCAATTTCGTCATTTTTGGAGACGGTGTCGGAATGGGCTAAAATTTGATAGGTTGATCGGAAACAAAAATCACGCGGGGGGCAATTTCGTCGATTTTCGCAACGGTGTCGAAATGGGCTGAAAGTCGGCAGGTTGATTGGAAACAAAAATCGCGCCGGGGGCAATTTCATCATTTTTCGCGACGGTGTCGGAATGGGCTTAAATTTGACAGGTTGATCGGAAACAAAAATCGTACCAGGGGCATTTTCGTCATTTTTCGCGACGTTGTCGGAATGGGCTGAAATTTGGGAGGTTGATTGGAAACAAAAATTGCGCCGGGGCCAATTTCTTCATTTTTCGCGATGGTGTCAGAATGGGCCGAAATTTGGAAGGTTGATTTGAAAAAAAAATCGCGCCGAGGGTAATTTCGTCATTTTTCGCGACGGTGTCAGAATGGGTTAAAATTTGACAGGTTGATCGAAAACAAAAATCGCGCCGGGGCCAATTTCATCATTTTTCTTGACGGTGTCTAAATGGGCTGAAATTTGGCAAGCTGATTGGAAACAAAAATCGCGCCGGAGGCAATTTCGTCATTTTTCGCGATGGTGTCGGAATGGGCTAAAATTTGACAGGTTGATCGAAAACAAAAACCGCGCTAGGGGCAATTTCGTCATTTTTCGCGACGGTGTCGGAATGGGCTGAAATTTGACCCGTTGATTGGAAACAAAAATTGCGCCGGGGGCAATTTCGTTGTTTTTCATGACGGTGTCGGAATGGGCTGAAATTTGGCAGGTCGATTGGAAACAAAAATTGCGCCGGGGCCAATTCCGTCATTTTTCGCGACGGTGTCGGAATGGGCTGAAACTTGGAAGGTTGATTGGAAAAAAAATCGCGCCGAGGGTAATTTCTTCATTTTTCGCGACGCTGTCAGAATGGGCTGAAATTTGGCAGGTTGATTGGAAAAAAAACCACGCCGGGGGCAATTTCGTCGTTTTTCGCGACGGTGTCGGAATGGGCTAAAATTTGACAGGTTGATCGGAAACAAAAATCGCGCCCGGGCCAATTTCGTCATTTTTCGCGACGGTGTCGAAATGGGCTTAAATTTGGCAGGCTAATCGAAAACAAAAATCCCGCCGGGGGCAATTACGTCATTTTTTGAGATGGTGTCGGAATTGGCTAAAATTTCACAGGTTGATCGGACACAAAAACCGCGCTAGGGTCAATTTCGTCATTTTTCGCGACAATGTCGGAATGGGCTGAAATTTGGCAGGTTGATTGGAAACAAAAATTGCGCCGGGGCCAATTTCGTCATTTTTCACGACGGTGTCGGAATGGGCCGAAATTTGGAAGGTTGATTGGAAAAAAAATCGCGCCGGGGGCAATTTCGTCATTTTTCGCGACGGTTTCAGAATGGGCTAAAATTTGACAGGTTGATCTGAAACAAAAATCGCGCCGGGGCCAATTTCGTCATTTTTCGCGACGGTGTCGAAATGGGCTGAAATTTGGCAAGCTGATTGGAAACAAAAATCGCACCGGAGGCAATTTCGCCATTTTTCGCGATGGTGTCGGAATGGGCTAAAATTTGACAGGTTAATAGGAAACAAAAACGCGCTAGGGACAATTTCGCCATTTTTCGCGATGGTGTCGGAATGAACTGAAATGAGGCAGGTTGATGGGAAACAAGAATCACGCCGGGGGCAATTTCGTCATTTTTCGCGACGGTGTCGGAATGGGCTAAGATTTGACAGGTTGATCGGAAACAAAAACCGCACCGGGGGCAATTTCGTCATTTTTCGTGACGGTGTCAGAATGGGCTAAAATTTGATAGTTTGATCGGAAACAAAAATCGCGCGGGGGGCAATTTCGTCATTTTTTGCGACGGTGTCGAAATGGGCTAAAATTTGATAGATTGATCGGAAACAAATATCGCTCTGGGGGCTATTTCGTCATTTTTCCCGACGGTGTCCGAATGGGCTGAAATTTGGCAGGCTGATCGGAAACAAAAATCGCGCCGGGGGCAATTTCGTCATTTTTCGCAATGGTGTCGGAATGGGCTAAAATTTGACAGGTTAATCGGAAACAAAAATTGCGCTAGGGGCAATTTCGTCATTTTTCGCGACGGTGTCGTAATGGGCTGAAATTTGGTAGGTTGATTGGAAACAAAAATTGCGCCGGGGCCAATTTCGGCATTTTTTGCGATGGTGTCAGAATGGGCTGAAATTTGGAAGGTTGATTGGAAAAAAAAAATCGCGTCGTCGGATGAGACCGAGAACCGAACGATGTCTATCAAAGAAAAGAGCGAGAGGTGCCGGGGGGGCGATTTCGTCATTTTTCGTTACGGTGTCAGAAAAGGCTAAAATTTGACAGGTTGATCGGAAACAAAAATCGCGCTAGGGGCAATTTCGTCATTTTTCACGACGTTGTCGGAATGGGCTAAAATTTGGCAGGTTGATTGGAAACAAAAATTGCGCCGGGGCAAATTTCGTCATTTTTCGCGACGGTGTCGGAATGGGCCGAAATTTGGAAGGTTGATTTGAAAAAAAAAATCGCGCCGGGGGCAATTTCGTCATTTTTCGCGACGGTGTCAGAATGGGTTAAAATTTGACAGGTTGATCGGAAAAAAAAATCGCGCCGTGGGCAATTTCCTCATTTTTCCCGACGGTTGTCGAAATGGGCTGAAATTTGGCAAGCTGATTGGAAACAAAAATCGCACCGGAGGTAATTTCGTCATTTTTCGCGATGGTGTCGGAATGGGTAAAAATTTGACAGGTTGACTGGAAACAAAAATCGCGCTAGGGGCAATTTCCTCATTTTTCGCGACGGTGTCGGAATGGGCTTAAATTTGACCCGTTGATTGGAAACAAAAATTGCGCCGGGGGCAATTTCGTTGTTTTTCGTGACGGTGTCGGAATGGGCTGAAATTTGGCAGGTCGATTGGAAACAAAAATTGCGCCGGGGCCAATTCCGTCATTTTTCGCGACGGTGTCGGAATGGGCTGAAACTTGGAAGGTTGATTGGAAAAAAAATCGCGACGAGGGTAATTTCTTCATTTTTCGCGACGCTGTCAGAATGGGCTGAAATTTGGCAGGTTGATTGGAAAAAAAACCACGCCGGGGGCAATTTCGTCATTTTTCGCGACGGTGTCGGAA
>NW_019265976.1:0-8648 GCF_002742605.1 Olea europaea var. sylvestris | reverse complement strand
CGAAGGAATGAGCGCTTGTATATTTCGAACGCCTGGAGAGTCGGCGTACGAAGAATTGAGCGTAAGTTTTGCACACGGTGTCCGTTTTGGGCCCATAAGTACTTTCTGGAAATGTAACGATCGTTTTGGATTGAACTCATCGCTTTGTCGTGGCGTACAAGGGATTTTGACAATTTTTCTAAAGAATGAGCACTTGCAAATTTAGAATGCTTGGAGAGTCGGCGGACGAAGAATTGAGCGTAACCTTTGCACACAGTGTCCGTTTTGGGCCCATAAGAACTTTTTGGAAATGTAGCGACCATTTTGGATTGAACTCACCACTTCGTCGTGACTTATGAGGGATTTCGGCCCTTTTTCAAAAGAATGAGCACTTGCATATTTGGAATGCTTGGATTGTCGACGTACGAAGAATTGAGCGTAACTTATGCACACGGTGTCCATTTTGGGCCCATAAGCACTTTTTGGAAATGTAACGACCATTTTGGATTGAACTCACCACTTTATCGTGACATACGAGGGATTTTGACGATTTTTCTGAAGAATGAGCACTTGCATATTTAGAATGCTTGGAGAGCCGACGGACGAAGAATTGAGCGTAATTTTTGCACACCGTGTCCGTTTTGGGCCCAAAAGAACTTTTTGGAAATGTAGTGACCGTTTTGGATTGAACTCACCACTTCGTCGTGACGTATGAGGGATTTCGGCCATTTTTCGAAAGAATGAGCACTTGCATATTTGGAACGCTTAAATTGTCGGCGTACGAAGAATTGAGCATAACTTTTGCACACGGTGTCCGTTTTGGGCCCATAAGTACTTTTTGGAAATATAGCGACCGTTTTGGATTGAACTCACCACTTCGCCGTGACGTACGAGTGATTTTAGCCATTTTTTGAAGGAATGAGCGCTTGTATATTTAGAACGCCTGGAGAGTCGACGTACGAAAAATTGAGCGTAACTTTTTCACACGGTGTCTGTTTTGGGCCCATAAGAACTTTTAGGAAATGTAGCGACCGTTTTGGATTGAACTCACCACTTCATCGTGACGTACGAGTGATTTTGGCCATTTTTTGAAAGAATGAGCACTTGCATATTTAGAACGCTTGGAGAGTCGACGGACGAAGAATTGAGCGTAACTTTTGCACACGGTGTTCGTTTTGGGCCCATAAGAACTTTTTGGAAATGTAGCGACCGTTTTGGATTGAACTCACCACTTCGTCGTGACGTATGAGGGATTTCGGCCATTTTTCGAAAGAATGAGCACTTTCATATTTGGAACGCTTGGATTGTCGCCGTACGAAGAATTGAGTATAACTTTTGTACACGATGTCCATTTTGGGCCCATAAGTACGTTTTCGAAATCTAGCGACCGTTGTGGATTGAACACACAACTTCATCATGACTTACGAGGGATTTTGGCCATTTTTCGAACGAATGAGCACTTGCATATTCAGAACGCTTGGAGAGTCGGCGGACGAAGAATTGAGCGTAACTTTTGCACAAGGTGTCCGTTTTGGGCCCATAAGAACTTTTTGGAAATGTAGCGACCGTTTTGGATTGAAAACACAACTTCATCATGACGTACGAGGGATTTTGCCCATTTTTTGAACGAATGAGCACTTGCATATTCAGAACGCTTGGAGAGTCGGCGGACGAAGAATTGAGCGTAACTTTTGCACACGGTGTCCGTTTTGGGCCCATAAGTACGTTTTGGAAATGTAGCGACCGTTTTGGATTGAAAACACAACTTCATCATGACGTACGAGGGATTTTGCCCATTTTTTGAACGAATGAGCACTTGCATATTCAGAACGCTTGGAGAGTCGGCGGACGAAGAATTGAGCGTAACTTTTGCACACGGTGTCCGTTTTGGGCCCATAAGTACTTTTTGGAAATGTAGCGACCATTTTGGATTGAACTCACCACTTCGTCGACGTACGAGGGATGTTGGGGATTTTTCTAAAGAAGGAGCACTTGCATATTTAGAATGCTTGGAGAGTCGGCGGACGAAGAATTGAGCGTAACTTTTGCACATGGTGTCCGTTTTGGGCCCATAAGAACTTTTTGGAAATATAGCGACCGTTTTGGATTGAACTCACCACTTCATCGTCACGTATGAGGGATTTCAGCCATTTTTCGAAAGAATGAGCACTTACGTATTTGGAACGCTTGGATTGTCGACGTACGAAGAATGGAGCTTAACTTTTGCACACGGTGTCCGTTTTGGGCCCATAAGCACTTTTTGGAAATGTAGCGACCATTTTGGATTGAACTCACCACTTCGTCGTGACGTATGAGAGATTTTGGCCTTTTTTCAAATGAATGAGCACTTGCATATTTGGATCGCTTGGATTGTCGGCGTACGAAAAATTGAGTGTAACTTTTGCACACGGTGTCCATTTTGGGCCCATAAGTACTTTTTGGAAATGTAGCGACCATTTTGGATTAAACTCACCACTTCGTCGTGACGTATGAGTGATTTTGGCCATTTTTCGAAGGAATGAGCACCTGTATATTTAGAATGCCTGGAGAGTTAGCGTACAAAGAATTGAGCGTTAGTTTTGCACACGGTGTCTGTTTTGGGCCCATAAGTACTTTCTGGAAATGTAACGACCGTTTTGGATTGAACTCACCACTTCGTTGTGACGTACGAGGGATTTTGGCAATTTTTCGAAAGAATGAGCACTTGCATATTTAGAATGCTTGGAGAGTCGGCGGACGAAGAATTGAGCGTAACTTTTGCACCCGGTGTCCGTTTTTGGCCCATAAGAACTTTTTGGAAATGTAGCGACCGTTTTGGATTGAACTCACCACTTCGTCGTGACGTATGAGGGATTTCAGCCATTTTTCGAAAGAATGAGCACTTGCATATTTGGAACGCTTGGATTGTCGGCGTACGAAGAATTGAGCGTAACTTTTGTACACAGTGTCCGTTTTGGGCCCATAAGTACGTTTTGGAAATGTAGCGACCGTTTTGGATTGAACTCACCACTTTGTCGCCACGTATGAGTGATTTTGGCCATTTTTCGAAGGAATGAGCGCTTGTATATTTAGAACGCCTGGAGAGTCGGTGGACGAAGAATTGAACGTAACTTTTGCACACGGTGTCCGTTTTGGGCCCATACGAACTTTTTGGAAATGTAGCGACCGTTTTGGATTGAACTCACCACTTCGTCGTGACGCATGAGGGATTTCGGCCATTTTTTGAAAGAATGAGCACTTGCATATTTGGAACGCTTGGATTGTCAGCGTACGAAGAATTGAGCGTAACTTTTGCACACGGTATCCGTTTTGGGCCCATAAGTACTTTTTGGAAATGTAGCGACCGTTTTGGATTGAACTCACCACTTCATCGACGTACGAGGGATGTTGGGGATATTTCTAAAGAATGAGCACTTGCATATTTAGAATGCTTGGAGAGCTGACGGACGAAGAATTGAGCGTAACTTTTGCACATGGTGTCCGTTTTGGGCCCATAAGAACTTTTTGGAAATATAGCGATCGTTTTGGATTGAACTCACCACTTCGTCGTGACGTATGAGGGATTTTGGTCATTTTTCGAAAGAATGAGTACTTGCATATTTGGAATGCTTGGATTGTCGACGTACGAAGAATGGAGCGTAACTTTTGCACACGGTGTCCGTTTTGGGCCCAAAAGTACGTTTTGGAAATGTAGCGATCGTTTTGGATTGAACTCACCACTTCGTCGTGACGTGCGAGTGATTTTGGCCATTTTTCGAGAGAATGAGCACTTGCATATTTAGAACGCTTGGAGAGTCGGCGGACGAAGAATTGAGCGTAACTTTTGCACACGGTGTCCGTTTTGGGCCCATAAGAACTTTTTGGAAATGTAGCGACCGTTTTGGATTGAACTCACCACTTCTCCGTGACGTATGAGGGATTTTGGCCATTTTTTGAAAGAATGAGCACTTGCATATTTGGAACGCTTGGATTGTAGGCGTACGAAGAATTGAGCATAACTTTTCCACACGATGTTCGTTTTGGGCCCATAAGTACGTTTTGGAAATGTAGCGACATTTTGGATTGAACTCACCACTTCATCGTGACGTACGAGTGATTTTGGGTATTTTTCGAAGGAATGAGCTCTTGTATATTTAGAATTCCTGGAGAGTCGGCGTACGAAGAATTGAGCGTAACTTTTGCAGACGGTGTCCGTTTTGGTCCCATAAGTACTTTTTGGAAATGTAATGACCGCTTTGGATTGAACTCACCACTTCGTCGTGACGTACGAGGGATTTTGGGGATATTTCCAAAGAATGAGCACTTGCATATTTAGAATGCTTGGAGAGTCGGCGGACGAAGAATTGAGCGTAACTTTTGCACACGGTGTCCGTTTTGGGCCCATAAGAACTTTTTGGAAATATAGCAACCATTTTGGATTGAACTCACCACTTCGTCGTGACGTATGAGGGATTTTGGCAAGTTTTCGAAAGAATGAGTACTTGCTTATTTGGAATGCTTGGATTGTCGACGTACGAAGAATGGAGCGTAACTTTTGCACACGGTGTCCGTTTTGGGCCCGAAAGTACGTTTTGGAAATGTAGCGACCGTTTTGGATTGAACTCACCACTTCGTCGTGACGTACGAGTGATTTTGGCCATTTTTCGAGAGAATGAGCACTTGCATATTTAGAACCCTTGGAGAGTCGGCGGACGAAGAATTGAGCATAACTTTTGCACACGGTGTCCGTTTTGGGCCCATAAGAACTTTTTGGAAATGTAGCGATCGTTTTAGATTGAACTCACCACTTCGTCGTGACGTATGAGGCATTTTGGCCATTTTTTGAAAGAATGAGCACTTGCATATTTGGAACGCTTGGATTGTAGGCGTACGAAGAATTGAGCATAACTTTTCCACACGGTGTTCGTTTTGGGCCCATAAGTGCGTTTTGGAAATGTAGCGACCGTTTTGGATTGAACTCACCACTTCATCGTGACGTACAAGTGATTTTGGCTATTTTTCGAACGAATGAGCGCTTGTATATTTAGAATGCCTGGAGAGTCGGCGTACGAAGAATTGAGCGTAACTTTTGCAGACGGTATCCGTTTTGGTCCCATAAGTACTTTTTGGAAATGTAATGACCGTTTTGGATTGAACTCACCACTTCGTCGTGACGTATGAGGGATTTTGGCAATTTTTCTAAAGAATGAGCACTTGCATATTTAGAATGCTTGGAGAGTCCGCGGACGAAGAATTGAGCGTAACTTTTGCACCCGGTGTCCGTTTTGGGCCCATAAGTACTTTTTGGAAATGTAGCGACCGTTTTGGATTGAACTCACCACTTCGCCATGACGTATGAGGGATTTCGGCCATTTTTCAAAAGAATGAGCACTTGCATATTTAGAACGCTTGGAGAGTCGGCGGACGAAGAATTGAGCGTAACTTTTAAACACGGCGTCCGTTTTGCGCCCAAAAGAACTTTTCGAAAATGTAGCGACCGTTTTGGATTGAACTCACCACTTCGACGTGACGTATGAGGGATTTCGATCATTTTTTGAAAGAATGAGCACTTGCATATTTGGAACGCTTGGATTGTCCTCGCATGAAGAATTGAGGGTAACTTTTGCACACGGTGTCCGTTTTGGGACCATAAGTACGTTTTGGAAATGTAGCGACCGTTTTGGATTGAACTCACCACTTCATCATGACGTACGAGTGATTTTGGCCATTTTTCAAAGGAATGAGCACTTGTATATTTAGAATGCCTGGAGAGTCGGCGAACGAAGAATTGAGCGTAACTTTTGCACACGGTGTCCGTTTTGGGCCCATAAGAACTTTTTGGAAATATAGCGACCGTTTTGGATTGAACTCACCACTTCGTCGTGACGTACGATTGATTTTGGCCATTTTTTGAGAGAATGAGCACTTGCATATTTAGAATGCTTGGAGAGTCGACGGACGAAGAATTGAGCATAACTTTTGCACACGGTGTCCGTTTTGGGCCCATAAGAACCTTTTGGAAATGTAGCGACCGTTTTGGATTGAACTCACCACTTCGTCGTATCGTATGAGGGATTTCGGCCATTTTTCAAAAGAATGAGCACTTGCATGTTTGGAACGCTTGGATTGTCGGCGTATGAAGAATGGAGCGTAACTTTTGCACGCGGTGTCCGTTTTGGGCCCAAAAGTACGTTTTGGAAATGTAGCGACCGTTTTGGATTGAACTCACCACTTCGTCGTGACGTAAGAGTTATTTTGGCCATTTTTCGAAAGAATGAGCACATGCATATTTAGAACACTTGGAGAGTTGGCGGACGAAGAATTGAGCGTAACTTTTGCACACGGTGTCCGTTTTAGGCCCATAAGTACCTTTTGGAAATGTTGCGACCGTTTTGGATTGAACACGCAACTTCATCGTGACGTACGAGGGATTTTGGCCATTTTTTGAAAGAATGAGCACTTGCATATTTCGAACGGTTGGAGAGTCGGCGGACGAAAAATTGGGCGTAACTTTTGCACACGGTGTCCTTTTTGTGCCCATAAGAACTTTTTGGAAATGTAGTGACCGTTTTGGATTGAACTCACCACTACGTCGTGACGTAGGAGGAATTTTGGCAATTTTTTGAAAGAATGAGCACTTGAACATTTGGAACACTTGGATTGTCGGCGTACAAAGAATTGAGCGTAACTTTCGTACACGGTGTTTGTTTTGGGCCCATAAGTACTTTTTCGAAATGTAGCGACCATTTTGGATTGAACTCACCACTTCGTGGTGACGCACGAGGGATTTTGGCAATTTTTCTAAAGAATGAGCACTTGCATATTTAGAATGTTTAGAGAGTCGGCGGACGAAGAATTGAGCGTAACTTTTGCACCCGGTGTCCGTTTTGGGCCCATAGGTACTTTTTGGAAATGTAGCGACCGTTTTCGATTGAACTCACCAGTTCGTCGTGACGTATGAGGGATTTCGACCATTTTTCAAAAGAATGAGCACTTGCATATTTGGATCGCTTGGATTGTCGGTGTACAAAGAATTGAGCGTAACTTTTGCACACGCGTCCGTTTTGGGCCCATAAGTACGTTTTTGAAATGTAGCGACCGTTTTGGATTGAACTCACCACTTCATCTTGACATACGAGGGATTCTGGCTATTTTTCAAAAGAGAGAGCACTTGCATATTTGGAACGCTTGGATTGTCGGCGTACGAAGAATTGAGCGTAACTTTGCACACGGTATCCGTTTTGGGCCCTTAAGTACTTTTTGGAAATGTAGCGACCGTTTTGGATTGAACTCACCACTTCATCGACGTACGAGGGATGTTGGTGATTTTTCTAAAGAATGGGCACTTGCAAATTTAGAATGCTTGGAGAGTCGGCGGACGAAGAATTGAGCATAACTTTTGCACACGGTGTCCGTTTTGGGCCCATAAGTACTTTTTGGAAATGTAGCGACCGTTTTGGATTGAACTCACCACTTCGTCGTGACGTACGAGGGATTTTGGCGATTTTTCTAAAGAATGAGCACTTGCATATTTAGAATGCTTGGAGAGTCGGCGGACGAAGAGTTGAGCGTAACTTTTGCACACGGTGTCCGTTTTGGGCCCATAAGAGCTTTTTTGAAATGTAGCGACCGTTTTGGATTGAACTCACCACTTCGTCGTGACATATGAGGGATTTCGGCCATTTTTCGAAGGAATGAGCACTTGCATATTTGGAACGCTTGGATTTTCGGCGTACGAAGAGTTGAGCGTAACTTTTGCACACGGTGTCCGTTTTGGGCCCATAAGTATGTTTTGGAAATGTAGCTACCGTTTTGGATTGAACTCACCACTTCGTCGCAACGCATGAGGGATTTTGGCGATTTTTCTAAAGAATGAGCACCTGCATATTTAGAATGCTTGGAGAGTCGGTGGACGAAGAATTGAGTGTAACTTTTGCACACGGTGTCCATTTTGGGCCCATAAGAACGTTTTGGAAATGTAGCAACCGTTTTGGATTGAACTCACCACTTCGTCGTGACATATGAGGGATTTCGGCCATTTTTCGAAAGAATGAGCACCTGCATATTTAGAATGCTTGGAGAGTCGGCGGACGAAGAATTGAGCGTAACTTTTGCACCCGGTGTCCGTTTTGGGCCCGTAAGTACTTTTGGAAATGTAGCGACCGTTTTGGATTGAACTCACCACTTCGTCGCAACGCATGAGGGATTTCGGCCATTTTTCGAAAGAATGAGCACCTGCATATTTAGAATGCTTGGAGAGTCGGCGGACGAAGAATTGAGCGTAACTTTTGCACCCGGTGTCCGTTTTGGGCCCGTAAGTACTTTTGGAAATGTAGCGACCGTTTTGGATTGAACTCACCACTTCGTCGCAACGCATGAGGGATTTCGGCCATTTTTCGAAAGAATGAGCACCTGCATATTTAGAATGCTTGGAGAGTCGGCGGACGAAGAATTGAGCGTAACTTTTGCACCCGGTGTCCGTTTTGGGCCCGTAAGTACTTTTGGAAATGTAGCGACCGTTTTGGATTGAACTCACCACTTCGTCGTGACATACGAGTGATTTTGGCCATTTTTTGAAGGAATGAGCGCTTGTATATTTAGAAAGCCTGGAGAGTCGGCGGACGAAGAATTGAGCGTAACTTTTGCACACGGTGTCCGTTTTGGGCCCATAAGTACGTTTTGGAAATGTA
>NW_019265975.1:0-8648 GCF_002742605.1 Olea europaea var. sylvestris | reverse complement strand
GGAAACAAAAATCGTGCCGGGGGCAATTTCATCATTTTTCGCGACTGTATCGGAATGGGCTCAAATTTGAGAGGTTGATCAGGGACAAAAATCGGGCCGGGGGTACTTTCGTCATTTATCGCAACGGTGTCGGAATGGGCTAAAATTTGACAGGTTGATCGGAAACGAAAATCGCGACGGGGGCAATTTCGTCATTTTTCGTGACGGTGTCGGAATCGGCTAAAATTTGACTGGTTGATCGGAAACGAAAATCGCGTCGGGGCAATTTCGTCATTTTTCTCGATTGTGTCGGAATGGGCTAAAATTTGGGAGGTTGATCGGAAAGAAAAATCGCGCCGGGGCAATTTCGTCATTTTTCTCAACTGTGTCGGAATGGGCTAAAATTTGACTGGTTGATCGGAAACAAAAATCCCGCAGGGGGCAATTTCGTAATTTTTCGCGACTGTGTCGGAATGGGCTAAAATTTGACATGTTGATCGAAAGCAAAAAACCGCGCCGGGGGCAATTTCGTCATTTTTCGCGATTGTGTCGGCATGGGCTAAAATTTGACAGGTTGATCGGAACTAAAAACCGCCCCGGGGGTAATTTCGTCATTTTTCGCGACTTTGTCGGAATGGGCTAAAATTTGACAGGTTGATCGGAAACAAAAACTGCGTCGGGGGCAATTTCGTCATTTTTCGCGACTGTGTAGTAATGGTCTAAAATTTGACAGGTTGTTCGGAAACAAAAATCGTGCCGGGGGCAATTTCGTCATTTTTTGCAACTGTGTCGGAATGGGCTCAAATTTGACAGGTTGATCAGGAACAAAAATCGAGCCGGGGGTAATTTCCTCATTTTTCGCAACGGTGTCGGAACTGTCTAAAATTTGAAAGGATGATCGGAAACGAAAATCGTGCCGGGGGCAATTTCGTCATTTTTCGGGACGGTGTTGGAATCGGCTAAAATTTGACTGGTTGATCGGAAACGAAAATCGCGCCGGGGGCAATTTTATTCATTTTTCTCGACTGTGTCGGAATGGGCTGAAATTTGGCATGTTGATCGGAAAGAAAAATCGCGCCGTGGGCAATTTCGTCATTTTTCTCGACTGTGGCGGAATGGGCTAAAATTTGACTGGTTGATCGGGAACAAAAAATGCGCCGGGGGCAATTTCGTGATTTTTCGCGATTGTGTCGGCATGGGCTATAATTTGACAGGTTGATCGGAACTAAAAACCGCCCCGGGGGTAATTTCGTCATTTTTCGCGACTTTGTCGGAATGGGCTAAAATTTGACAGGTTGATCGGAAACAAAAACTGCGTCGAGGGCAATTTCGTCATTTTTCACGACTGTGTAGTAATGGTCTAATATTTGACAGGTTGTTCGGAAACAAAAATCGTGCCGGGGGCAATTTCGTCATTTTTTGCGACTGTGTCGGAATGGGCTCAAATTTGACAGGTTGATCGGAAACAAAAATCGTGCCGGGGGCAATTTCATCATTTTTCGCGACTGTATCGGAATGGGCTCAAATTTGACAGGTTGATCGGAAACAAAAATCGTGCCGGGGGCAATTTCATCATTTTTCGCGACTGTATCGGAATGGGCTCAAATTTGACAGGTTGATCGGAAACAAAAATCGTGCCGGGGGCAATTTCATCATTTTTCGCGACTGTATCGGAATGGGCTCAAATTTGACAGGTTGATCGGAAACAAAAATCGTGCCGGGGGCAATTTCATCATTTTTCGCGACTGTATCGGAATGGGCTCAAATTTGACAGGTTGATCGGAAACAAAAATCGTGCCGGGGGCAATTTCATCATTTTTCGCGACTGTATCGGAATGGGCTCAAATTTGACAGGTTGATCGGAAACAAAAATCGTGCCGGGGGCAATTTCATCATTTTTCGCGACTGTATCGGAATGGGCTCAAATTTGACAGGTTGATCGGAAACAAAAATCGTGCCGGGGGCAATTTCATCATTTTTCGCGACTGTATCGGAATGGGCTCAAATTTGACAGGTTGATCAGGAAAAAAAACCGGGCCGGGGGTACTTTCGTTATTTATCGCAACGGTGTCGGAATGGGCTAAAATTTGACAGGTTGATCGGAAACGAAAATCGCGGCGGGGGCAATTTCGTCATTTTTCGTGACGGTGTCGGAATCGGCTAAAATTTGACTGGTTGATCGGAAACGAAAATCGCGTCGGGGCAATTTCGTCATTTTTCTCGATTGTGTCGGAATGGGCTAAAATTTGGGAGGTTGATCGGAAACAAAAATCCCGCAGGGGGCAATTTCGTCATTTTTCGCGACTGTGTCGGCATGGGCTAAAATTTGACAGGTTGATCGGAACTAAAAACCGTCCCGGGGGCAATTTCGTCATTTTTCGCGACTGTGTCGGAATGGGCTAAAATTTGACAGGTTGATCGGAAGCAAAAAACCGCGCCGGGGGCAATTTCGTCATTTTTCGCGACTGTGTCGGCATGGGCTAAAATTTGACAGGTTGATCGGAACTAAAAACCGTCCCGGGGGCAATTTCGTCATTTTTCGCGACTGTGTCGGAATGGGCTAAAATTTGACAAGTTGATCGGAGACAAAAAATCGCGCCGGGGGCAATTTCGTCATTTTTCGCGACTTTGTCGGAATGTGCTAAAATTTGACAGGTTGATCGGAAACAAAAATCGTGCCGGGGGCAATTTCATCATTTTTCGCGACAGTATCGGAATGGGCTCAAATTTGACAGGTTGATCAGGAACAAAAATCGGGCCGGGGGTACTTTCGTCATTTATCGCAACGATGTTAGAATGAGCTCAAATTTGACAGGTTGATCGGAAACGAAAATCGCGGCGGGGGCAATTTCGTCATTTTTCGTGACGGTGTCGGAATCGGCTAAAATTTGACTGGTTGATCGGAAACGAAAATCGCGCCGGGGCAATTTCGTCATTTTTCTCGACGTGTCGGAATGGGCTAAAATTTGGGAGGTTGATTGGAAAGAAAAATCGCGCCGGGGCAATTTCGTCATTTTTCTCGACTG
Source organism: Olea europaea var. sylvestris (assembly GCF_002742605.1). Lineage (NCBI taxonomy): Eukaryota > Viridiplantae > Streptophyta > Magnoliopsida > Lamiales > Oleaceae > Olea > Olea europaea. The sequence goes on along the minus strand of NW_019265975.1, from coordinate 5,643 downwards.
TGTCGGAATGGGCTAAAATTTGACAGGTTGATCAAAAACAAAAATCCCGCAGGGGGCAGTTTCTTCATTTTTCTCGACTGTGTTGGAATGGGCTCAAATTTGACTGGTTGATCGGGAATGAAAATCGCGCCGGGGGCAATTTCGTCCTTCTTCGCGGCTATGTCGGAATGGGCTAAAATTTGATAGGATGATCGGAAACGAAAATCGTGCCGGGGGCAATTTCGTCATTTTTCGGGACGGTGTTGGAATCGGCTAAAATTTGACTTGTTGATCGGAAACGAAAATCGCGCCGGGGGCAATTTTATTCATTTTTCTCGACTGTGTCTAATGGGCTGAAATTTGGCATGTTGATCGGAAAGAAAAATCGCGCCGGGGACAATTTCGTCATTTTTCTCGACTGTGTCGGAATGGGCTAAAATATGACTGGTTGATCGGAAATAAAAAATGCGTCGGGGGCAATTTTGTCATTTTTCTCGACTGTGTCGGAATGGGCTAAAATTTGACTGGTTGATCGAAAACAAAAAATACGCCGGGGGTAATTTCGTGATTTTTCGCGACTGTGTCGGAATGGGCTAAAATTTGACAGGTTGATCGGAAACAAAAAATCACACCGGGGGCAATTTCGTCATTTTTCGCGACTTTGTTGGAATGGGCTAAAATTTGACAGGTTGATCGGAAACAAAAATGGCGTCGGGGGCAATTTCGTCATTTTTCGCGACTGTGTAGTGATGGTCTAAAATTTTACGGGTTGATCGGAAAAAAAAATCGTGCAGGGGGCAATTTCATCATTTTTCGCGACTGTGTCGGAATGAGCTCAAATTTGACAGGTTGATCAGGAACAAAAATCGGGTCGGGGGTAATTTCGTCATTTTTCGCAACGGTGTCGGAACTGGCTAAAATTTGACAGGTTGATCGGAAACAAAAATCGCGCCGGGGGCAATTTCATCATTTTTCGCGACGGTGTTAGAATCGGCTAAAATTTGACTGGTTGATCGGAAACGAAAATCGCTCCGGGGGCAATTTCGTCATTTTCCTCGATTGTGTCGCAATGGGCTGAAATTTGGGAGGTTGATCGGAAAGAAAAAATCGCGCCGGGGACAATTTCGTCATTTTTCGCGACTGTGTCGGCATGGGCTAAAATTTGACAGGTTGATCGGAACCAAAAACCGCGTCGGGGGCAATTTTGTCATTTTTCGCGACTGTGTCGGAATGGGCTCATATTTGACAGGTTGATCGGGAACAAAAACCACGCCGGGGATAATTTCGTCATTTTTCGCAACTGTGACGGAATGGGCTAAAATTTGATAGGATGATCAGAAACAAAAATCGTTCCGGGGGCAATTTCGTCATTTTTCGGGACGGTGTCGGAATCCGCTAAAATTTGACTCGTTGATCAGAAACGAAAATCGCGTCGGGGGCAATTTCTTCATTTTTCTCGACTGTGTTGGAATTGACTGAAATTTGGTATGTTGATCTGAAAGAAAAATTGCGCCGGGGGAAATTTCATCATTTTTCTCGACTGTGTCGGAATGGGATAAAATTTGACAGGTTGATCGGAAACAAAAATCGCGGCGGGGGCAATTTCATCATTTTTCGCGACTGTGTCGGAATGGGCTAAAATTTGACCGGTTGATCGAGAACAAAAACCGCGCTGGGGGTAATTTCGTCATTTATCTCGACTGTGTCGAAATGGGTTAAAATTTGATAGGTTGATCGGAAACAAAAAATCGCGCTGGGGGCAATTTCGTCATTTTTTGCAACTGTGTCGGAATGGGCTCAAATCTGACAGATTGATCAGGAACAAAAATCGAGCAGGGGGTAATTTCGTCATTTATCGCAACGGTGTCGGAATCGGCTAAAATTTGACAGGTTGATCGGAAACAAAAGTCGCGCCGTGGGCAATTTCGTCATTTTTCGCGACGGTGTCGGAATCGGCTAAAATTTGACTGGTTGATCGGAAACGAAAATCGCGCCGGGGGCAATTTCTTCATTTTTCTCGATTGTGTCGGAATGGGCTGAAATTTGGCATGTTGATCGGAAAGAAAAATCGCGCCGGTGGCAATTTCGTCATTTTTCTCGACTGTGTCGAAATGGGCTGAAATTTGGAAGGTTGATCGGAAAGAAAAACCGTGCCGGGGGCAATTTCGTTATTTTGTCGACTGTGTCGGAATGGTCTAAAATTGTACAGGTTGATCGAAAATAAAAATCGTGCCGAGGGCAATTTCGTCATTTTTCGCGACTGTGTCGGCATGGGCTAAAATTTGACAGGTTGATCGGAACCAAAAACCGCCCCGGGGGCAATTTCGTCATTTTCGCGACTGTGTAGTAATGGTCTAAAATTTGACAGGTTGATTGGAAACAAAAATCGTTCCGGGGGCAATTTCATCATTTTTCGCGACTATGTCGAAATGGGCTAAAATTTGACAGGTTGATCGGATCCAAAAACTGCCCCGGGGGCAATTTCGTCATTTTTCGCGACTGGGTAGTAATGGTCTAAAATTTGACAGGTTGATCGGAAACAAAAATCGTGCCGGGGGCAATTTCATCATTTTTCGCGACTGTGTCGGAATGGGCTCAAATTTGACAGGTTGATCAGGAACAAAAATCGAGCCGGGGGCAATTTCGTCATTTTTTACAACGATGTCGAAATGGGCTCAAATTCGACAGGTTGATCGGAAATAAAAATCGCGGCGGGGGCAATTTCGTCATTTTTCACGACTTTGTCGGAATGGGCTCAAATTTGACAGGTTCATCGGGAAAAAAAATCGCGCCGGGGGGAATTTCGTCATTTATCTCGACTGTGTCGAAATGGGTTAAAATTTGAAAGGTTGTTCGGAAACAAAAAACCGCGCTGGGGGCAATTTCGTCATTTTTTGTAACTGTGTCGGAATGGGCTCAAATTTGACAGGTTGATCAGGAACAAAAATTGAGCCGGGGGTAATTTCGTCATTTTTCGCAATGGTGTCGGAACTGGCTAAAATTTGACAGGTTGATCGGAAACAAAAGTCGCGCCGTGGGCAATTTCGTCATTTTTCGCGACGGTGTCGGAATCGGCTAAAATTTAACTGGTTGATCGGAAACGAAAATCGCGCCGAGGGCAATTTAGTCATTTTTCTCGATTGTGTCGAAATGGGCTGAAATTTGGGAGGTTGATCGGAAAGAAAAATCACGCCGGGGGCAATTTCGTCATTTTTCTCTACTGTGTCGGAAGGGCTAAAATTTGACTGGTTGATCGGAAACAAAAAATGCGCCTGGGGCAATTTCGTCATTTTTCGCGACTGTGTCAGAATCGGCTAAAATTTGAAAAGTTGATCGGAAGCAAAAAATCGCGTCGGGGGCAATTTCGTCATTTTTCGCGACTGTGTCGGCATGGGCTAAAATTTGACAGGTTGATCGGAACCAAAAAACGCCCCGGGGGCAATTTCGTCATTTTTCGTGACTGTGTAGTAATGGTCTAAAATTTGACAGGTTGATTGGAAACAAAAATCGTTCCGGGGGCAATTTCATCATTTTTCGCGATTGTGTCGAAATGGGCTAAAATTTGATAGGTTGATCGGAACCAAAAACCGCCCCGGGGGCAATTTCGTCATTTTTCGCGACTGTGTAGTAATGGACTAAAATTTGATAGGTTGATCGGAAACAAAAATCGTTCCGGAGGCAATTTCATCATTTTTCGCGACTGTGTCGAAATGGGCCCAAATTTGACAGGTTGATCAGGAACAAAAATTGAGCCGGGGATAATTTCGTCATTTTTCGCAATGGTGTCGGAACTGGCTAAAATTTGACAGGTTGATCGGAAAGAAAAATCGCGCCAGGGGCAATTTCGTCATTTTTCACGACGGTGTCGGAATCGGCTAAAAGTTGACTGGTTGACCGGAAACGAAAATCGGGCCGGGGGCAATTTCATCATTTATCTCGACTGTGTCGGAATGGGCTGAAATTTGGAAGGTTGATCGGAAAGAAAAACCGCACAGGGGGCAATTTCATTATTTTGTCGACTGTGTCGGAATTGTCTAAAATTGTACAGGTTGATCGAAAATAAAAATCGTGCCGAGGGCAATTTCGTCATTTTTCGCGACTGTGTCGGCATGGGCTAAAATTTGACAGGTTGATCGGAACCAAAAACCGCCCCGGGGGCAATTTCGTCATTTTCGCGACTGTGTAGTAATGGTCTAAAATTTGACAGGTTGATTGGAAACAAAAATCGTTCCGGGGGCAATTTCATCATTTTTTGCGACTATGTCGAAATGGGCTAAAATTTGACAGGTTGATCGGGACCAAAAACCGCCCCGGGGGCAATTTCGTCATTTTTCGCGACTGGGTAGTAATGGTCTAAAATTTGACAGGTTGATCGGAAACAAAAATCGTGCCGGGGGCAATTTCATCATTTTTCGCGACTGTGTCGGAATGGGCTCAAATTTGACAAGTTGATCAGGAACAAAAATCGACCGGGGGCAATTTCGTCATTTTTTGCAACGATGTCAAATACGAGGGATTTCGACCATTTTTTTGAAAAATCAGCACTTTTATATTTGGAACGCTTGGATTGTCGGCGTTTGAATAATTGAGCGTAACTTTTGCAAACGGCGTCCGTTTTGGCCCCATAAGTACTTTTTAGAAATGTAGCGACCGTTTTGGATTGAACTCATGACTTCATCGTGACATAAGAGTGATTTCGGCCATTTTTCAGAAGAATGAGCACTTACTTATTTGGAACGCTTTGAGAGTCGGCGTACGAAGAATTGAGCATAACTTTTACAAACGACGTCTGTTTTGGCCCCATAAGTACTTTTCAGAAATGTAGCGATCATTTTGGATTAAACTCACTACTTCGTCGTGACGTACAAGGGATTTCGACCATTTTTTTGAACAATCAGTACTTTTATATTTGGAACGCTTGGATTGTCGGCGTTCGAATAATTGAGCGTAACTTTTGCAAACGGCGTCCGTTTTGGCCCCATAAGTACTTTTTAGAAATGTAGCGACCGTTTTGGATTGAACTCATGACTTCATCGTGACGTATGAGGGATTTCGGTCATTTTTCGAAATAATGAGGACTTGCATATTCGGAACGCTTGGAGAGTCGGCGTACGAAGAATTGAGCGCAACTTTAGTAAACGGCGTCCGTTTTGGCCCCATAAGTACTTTTCAGAAATGTAGCGACCATTTTGGATTAAACTCACTACTTCGTCATGACGTACGAGGGATTTTGACAATTTTTTTGAAAAATCAGCACTTTTATATTTGGAACGCTTGGATTGTCGGCGTTCGAAGAATTGAACGTAACTGTTGCAAACGGCGTCCGTTTTGGCCCCATAAGTACTTTTTAGAAATGTAGCGACCGTTTTGGATTGAACTCATGACTTCATCGTGACGTAAGAGTGATTTCGGCTATTTTTCGGAGGAATGAGCACTTACATATTTGGAACGCTTTGAGAGTCGGTGTACAAAGAATTGAGCATAACTTTTGCACACGGTGTACGTTTTCGGCCAATAAGTACTTTTCAGAAATGTAACGACCATTTTGGATTAAACTCACTACTTCGTCGTGACGTACGAGGGATTTCGACCATTTTTTTGAAGAATCAGCACTTTTGTATTTGGAACGCTTGGATTGTCGGCGTTCGAATAATTGAGCGTAAC
>NW_019265974.1:0-8662 GCF_002742605.1 Olea europaea var. sylvestris | reverse complement strand
ATGACGAAATTGCCCCTAGCGCAGTTTTTGTTTCCGATCAACCTGTCAAATTTTAGCCCACTCCGACACCGTCGCGAAAAATGGCGAAATTGCCCCCGGCGCGATTTTTGTTTTCGATCAACCTGTCAAATTTTAGCGATTCCGACACCTTCGCGAAAAAGGACGAAATTGCCCCCGGCAGGATTTTTGTTTCCGATCGACCTGTCAAATTTTAGCCCATTCCGACACCGTCGCGAAAAATGATGAAATTGCCCCCGGAGCGATTTTCGTATCCTATCAAGCTGCCAAATTTCAGCCCATTCCGACACCATCGCGAAAAATGACGAAATCGCCCCCGGCGCGATTTTTGTTTCCGATCAACCTGTCAAATTTTAGACCATTCCGACACCGACGCGAAAAATGACGAAATTGCCCCCGGCTGATTTTTGTTTCCGATCAACCTATCAAATTTTAGCCCATTCCGACACCTTCGCGAAAAAGGACGAAATTGACCCCGGTGCGATTTTTGTTTCCGATCAACCTGTCAAATTTGAGCCCATTCCGACACCCTCACGAAAAATGGCGAAATTGCCCCCGGGGCGATTTTTGTTTCCGATCAACCTGTCAAATTTTAGCCCATTCCGACATCGTCGCGTAAAATGACGAAACTGCCCCCGGCGTGATTTTTGTTTCCGATCAACCAGCCAAATTTCAGCCCATTCTGACAACGTCGCGAAAAATGACGAAATTGCCCCCGGCGCGATTTTTGTTTCCGATCAACCTGCCAAATTTCAGCCCATTCCGACAGCGTCGCAAAAAATGACGAAATTGCCCCCGGAGCGATTTTTGTTTCCGATCAATCTGTCAAATTTAAGCCCACTCGGACACCGTCGCGAAAAATGACGAAATTGCCCGTTGGGCAGTTTTTGCTTCCGATCAACCTGTCAAATTTTAGCCCATTCCCACACCTTCGCGAAAAAGGACGATATTGCCACCGTCGGGATTTTTGTTTCCGGTCGACCTGTCAAATTTTAGCCCATTTCGACACCGTCGCGAAAATTGACGAAATTGCCCCCGGCGCGATTTTTGTATCCTACCAACCTGCCAAATTTCAGCCCATTCCGACACCGTAGCGAAAAATGACGAAATTGCCCTCGGCGCGATTTTTTTTCCCGATCATCCTGTCAAATTTTAGCCCATTCCGACACCGTCGCGAAAAATGAGGAAATTGCCCCCGGTGCGATTTTTGTTTCCGATCAACCTGTCAAATTTTAGCCCATTCGGATATCGTCGAGAAAAATGACGAAATAGCCCCCGACGCGATTTTTTGTTTCCGATCAACCAGCCAAATTTCAGCCCATTCTGACAACGTCACGAAAAATTACGAAATTGCCCCCGGCGCCACTTTTGTTTCCGATCAATCTGTCAAATTTTAGCCCACTCGGACACCGTCGCGAAAAATGACGAAATTGCCCCTAGCGCAGTTTTTGTTTCCGATCAACCTGTCAAATTTTGGCCCATTCCGACACCGTCGCGAAAAATGACGAAATTGCCCCCGGCGCGATTTTATTTTTCGATCAACCTGTCAAATTTTAGCCCATTCCGACACCGTCACGAAAAAGGTAGAAATTGCCCCCGGCACGATTTTTGTATCCTATCAACCTGCCAAATTTCGGCCCATTCCGACACCGTCGCGAAAAATGACGAAATTTCCTCTGGCGCGATTTTTGTATCCTATCAACCTGCCAAATTTCGGCCCATTCCGACACCGTCGCAAAAAATGACGAAATTGCCCCCGGCGCGATTTTTGTTTCCGATCAACCTGTCAAATTTTAGCCCATTCCGACACCGTCGCGAAAAATGACGAAATTGCCCCCGGCGCGATTTTTGTTTCCGATCAACCTGTCAAATTTTAGCCCATTCCGACAACTTCGCGAAAAAGGACGAAATTGCCCCCGGCGGGATTTTTGTTTCCGATCGACCTGTCAACTTTTAGCCCATTTCGACACGGTCGCGAAAAATGACGAAATTGCCCCCGGCGCGATTTTTATATCCTACCAACCTGCCAAATTTCAGCCCATTCCGACACCGTCGCGAAAAATGACGAAATTGCCCCCGGCGCGATTTTTGTTTCCGATCAACCTGTCAAATTTTAGCCCATTCCGACACCGTTGCGAAAAATGACGAAATTGCCCCTAGTTTCCGATCAACCTGTCAAATTTTAGCCCATTCGGACATCGTCGAGAAAAATGACGAAATAGCCCCCGGCGCGATTTTTGTTTCCGATCAACCAGCCAAATTTCAGCCCATTCTGACAACGTCACGAAAAATGAAGAAATTGCCCCCGGCGCGACTTTTGTTTCCGATCAATCTGTCAAATTTTAGCCCACTCGGACACCGTCGGGAAAAATGACGAAATTGCCCCTAGCGCAGTTTTTGTTTCCGATCAACCTGTCAAATTTTAGCTCACTCCGACACCGTCGCGAAAAATGATGAAATTGCCTCCGGCGCGATTTTTGTTTTCGATCAACCTGTCAAATTTTAGCCCATTCCGACACCGTCGCGAAAAATGACGAAATTGCCCCCGGCGCGATTTTTGTTTCCGATTAATTAGTAAAATTTGTGCCGATTCAGACACCATCGCGAAAAATGAAGAAATTGCCCCCGGCGCGATTTTTTTTTCCATCGATCAGTCAAATTTTAGCTGATTCTGACACCGTCGCGAAAAATGACGAAATTGCCCCCGGCACGATTTTTGTATCCTATCAACCTGCCAAATTTCAGCCCATTCCGACACCGTCGCGAAAAATGACGGAATTTCCTCCGGCGTGATTTTTGTATCCTATCAACCTGCCAAATTTCAGCCCATTCTGACACCGTCGCAAAAAATGACGAAGTTGCCCGCGGCGGGATTTTTGTTTCCGATCAACCGGTCAAATCTGAGCCCATTCCGACACCGTCACGAAAAATGACGAAATTGCCCCCGGCGCGATTTTTTATTTCGATCAATCAGTCAAATTTGGGCCCATTCCGATACCGTCGCGAAAAATGAAAAAATTGTCCACGGCGCGATTTTTTTCCCATCGATCAGTCAAATTTTGGCTGATTCCGACACCGTCGCGAAAAATGACGAAATTGTCCCCAGCGCGATTTTTGTTTCCGTTCAATCAGTCAAATTTGGGCCCATTCCGAGACCGTCTCGAAAATTGACGAAATTACCCTTGGCGAGATTTTTGTTTTCGATGAATCAGTAAAATTTGTGCCGATTCAGACACCGTCGAGAAAAATGACGAAATTGTCCCCGGCGCGATTTTTGTTTTCGATCAACCTGTCAAATTTTAGCCCATTCCGACACCGTCGCGAAAAATGACGAAATTGCCCCTTGCACTGTATTTGTTTCCGATCAACCTGTCAAATTTTAGCCATTCCGACTCCTTCGCGAAAAAGGACGAAATTGCCCACGGCGGGATTTTTGTTTCCGATCGACCTGTCAAATTTTAGCCCATTTCGACACCGTTGCGAAAAATGACGAAATTGCCCCCGGCGCGATTTTTGTTTCCGATCAATCAGTAAAATTTGTGCCGATTCAGACACCATCGCGAAAAATGAAGAAATTGCCCCCGGAGCGATTTTTTTTCCCATCGATCAGTCAAATGTTAGCTGATTCTGACACCGTCGCGAAAAATGACGGAATTGCCCCAGCGCGAATTTTATTTCCGATCAATCAGTCAAATTTGGGCCCATTCCGACACCGTCGCGAAAAATGAAGAAATTGCCCCCGGCGCGATTTTTGTTTCCGATCAATCATTCAAATTTGGGCCCATTCCGAGACCGTCGCGAAAATCGACGAAATTACCCTTGGCGCGATTTTTGTTTCCGATCAATCAGTCAAATTTTAGTTGATTTCGACACCGTCGCGAAAAATGACTAAATTGCCCCCGGAGCGATTTTTGTTTCCGATCAATCAGTAAAATTTGTGCCGATTCAGACACCATCGCGAAAAATGAAGAAATTGCCCCCGGAGCGATTTTTTTTCCCATCGATCAGTCAAATGTTAGCTGATTCTGACACCGTCGCGAAAAATGACGGAATTGCCCCAGCGCGAATTTTATTTCCGATCAATCAGTCAAATTTTAGTCGATTCCGACACCGTCGCGAAAAATGACGAAATTGCCCCCGGCGCGATTTTTGTTTCCGATCAACCTGTCAAATTTTAGCCCATTCCGACACCGTCGCGAAAAATGACGAAATTTCCCCCGGCGCGATTTTTGTTTCTATCAACCTGTCAAATTTTAGCCCATTCGGACACCGTCCAGAAAAATGACGAAATAGCCCCCGGCACGATTTTTGTTTCCGATCAACCAGCCTAATTTCAGCCCATTCGGACACCGTCACGAAAAATGACGAAATTGCCCCCGGCGCGATTTTTGTTTCCGATCAACCTGTCAAATTTTAGCCCATTCCGACACCGTCGCGTAAAATGACGAAACTGCCCCCGGCGCGATTTTTGTTTCCGATCAACCTGCCAAATTTCAGCCCATTCCGATACCGTCGCAAAAATGACGAAATTGCCCCCGGCGCGATTTTTGTCTCCGATCGATCTGTCAAATTTAAGCCCACTCGGACACCGTCTTGAAAAATGACGAAATTGCCCCTTGCGCAGTTTTTGTTTCCGATCAACCTGTCAAATTTTAGCCCATTCCGACACCTTCGCGTAAAATGACGAAACTGCCCCCGGCGTGATTTTTGCTTCCGATCAACCTGCCAAATTTCAGCCCATTCCGACGACGTCGCGAAAAATGACGAAATTGCCCCCGGCGCGATTTTTGTTTCCGATCAATCTGTCAAATTTAGCCCATTCCGACACCTTCGCGAAAAAGGACGAAATTGCCCCCGGCGGGATTTTTGTTTCCGATCCACCTGTCAAATTTTAGCCCACTCGGACACCGTCGCGAAAAATGACGAAATTGCCCCTTGCGCAGTTTTTATTTCCGAACAACCTGTCAAATTTTAGCCCATTCCGACACCGTCGTGAAAAATGATGAAATTGCCCCCGGCGCGATTTTTGTATCCTACCAACCTGCCAAATTTCAGTCCATTCCGACACCGTCGCGAAAAATGACGAAATTGCCCCCGGCGCGATTTTGGTTTCCGATCAACCAGTCAAATTTTAGCCCATTCCGACACCGTCGTGAAAAATGAAGAAATTGCCCCCGGCGCGATTTTTGTACCCTATCAACCTGCCAAATTTAAGCCCATTCCGATACCGTCGCGAAAAATGACGAACTCGCCCCCGACGCGATTTTTGTTTCCGATCAACCTGTCAAATTTTAGCCCATTCCGGCACCGTCGCGTAAAATGACGAAACCGCCCCCGGAGAGATTTTTGTTTCCGATCAACCTGCCAAATTTCATCCCATTCCGGCACCGTCGCAAAAAATGACGAAATTGCCCCCGGCGCGATTTTCGTTTTCGATCAACCTGTCAAATTTTAGCCCATTCCGACACCGTCGCGAAAAATGACGAAATTACCCCTTGCGCAGTTTTTGTTTCCGATCAACCTATCAAATTTTAGCCATTCCGACTCCTTCGCGAAAAAGGACGAAATTGCCCCCGGCGGGATTTTTGTTTCCGATCGACCTGTCAAATTTTAGCCCATTCCGACACCGTCACGAAAAATGACGAAATTTCCTCCGGCGCGATTTTTGTATCCTACCAACCAGCCAAATTTCAGCCCATTTTAGCCCATTCCGACACCGTCACGAAAAATGACGAAATTTCCTCCGGCGCGATTTTTGTATCCTACCAACCAGCCAAATTTCAGCCCATTTTAGCCCATTCCGACACCGTCACGAAAAATGACGAAATTTCCTCCGGCGCGATTTTTGTATCCTACCAACCAGCCAAATTTCAGCCCATTTTAGCCCATTCCGACACCGTCACGAAAAATGACGAAATTCCCCCTTGCGCAGTTTTTGTTTCCGATCAACCTATCAAATTTTAGCCCATTTCGACACCGTCGCAAAAAATGACGAAATTGCCCCCGGCGCGATTTTTGTATCCTACCAACCTGTCAAATTTTAGCCCATTCCGACAACGTCGCGAAAAATGATGAAATTGCCCCCGGCGCGATTTTTGTACCCTATCAACCTGCCAAATTTAAGCCCATTCCGACACCGTCGCGAAAAATGACGAAATCGCCCACGGCGCGATTTTTGTTTCCGATCAACCAGCCAAATTTCAGCCCATTCGGACACCATCACGAAAAATGACGAAATTGCCCCCGGCGCGATTTTTGTTTCCGATCAACCTGTCAAATTTTAGCCCATTCCGACACCGTCGCGTAAAATGACGAAACTGCCCCTGGCGCGATTTTTGTTTCCGATCAACCTGCCAAATTTCAGCCCATTCCGACACCGTCGCAAAAATGACGAAATTGCCCCCGGCGCGATTTTTGTCTCCGATCAATCTGTCAAATTTAAGCCCACTCGGACACCGTCTTGAAAAATGACGAAATTGCCCCTTGCGCAGTTTTTTTTTCCGATCAACCTGTCAAATTTTAGCCCATTCCGACACCTTCGCGTAAAATGACGAAACTGCCCCCGGCGTGATTTTTGTTTCCGATCAACCTGCCAAATTTCAGCCCATTCCGACAACGTCGCGAAAAATGACGAAATTGCCCCCGGCGCGATTTTTGTTTCCGATCAATCTGTCAAATTTTAACCCACTCGGACACCGTCGCGAAAAATGTCGAAATTGCCCCTAGCTCAGTTTTTGTTTCCGATCAACCTGTCAAATTTTAGCCCATTCCGAAGCCTTCGCGAAAAAGGACGAAATTGCCCCCGGCGGGATTTTTGCTTCCAATCCACCTGTCAAATTTTAGCCCATTTCGACACCGTCGCGAAAAATGACGAAATTGCCAACGGCGCGATTTTTGTATCCTACCAACCTGCCAAGTTTCAGCCCATTCCGACACCGTCGCAAAAAATGACGAAATTGCCCCCGGCGCGACTTTGGTTTCCGATCAACCAGTCAAATTTTAGCCCATTCCGACACCGTCGTGAAAAATGATGAAATTGCCCCCGGCGCGATTTTTGTACCCTATCAACCTGCCAAATTTAAGCCCATTCCGACACCGTCGCGTAAAATGACGAAACTGCCCCCGGCGTGATTTTTGTTTCCGATCAACCTGCCAAATTTTAGCCCATTCCGACACCGTCGCGAAAAATGACGAAATCGCCCACGGCGCGATTTTTTTTCCGATCAACCTGTCAAATTTTAGCCCATTCCAAACCGACGCGAAAAATGATGAAATTGCCCCCGGCGCGATTTTTGTTTCCGATCAACCTGTCAAATTTTAGTCCATTCGGACATAGTCGAGAAAAATGACGAAATAGCCCACGGCGCGATTTTTGTTTCCGATCAACCAACCAAATTTCAGCCCAATCGGACACCGTCACGAAAAATGACGAAATTGCCCCCGGCGCGATTTTTGTTTCCGATCAACCTGTCAAATTTTAGTCCATTCGGACATAGTCGAGAAAAATGACGAAATAGCCCCCGGCGCGATTTTTGTTTCCGATCAATCTGTCAAATTTTAGCCCATTCCGACACCGTCGCGTAAAATGACGAAACTGCCCCCGGCGCGATTTTTGTTTCCGATCAACCTGCTAAATTTCAGCGCATTCCAACACCGTCGCAAAAAATGACGAAATTGCCCCAGCGCGATTTTTGTTTCCGATCAATCTGTCAAATTTTAGCCCACTCGGACACCGTCGCGAAAAATGACGAAATTGCCCCTTGCGCAGTTTTTGTTTCCGATCAACCTGTCAAATTTTAGCCCATTCCGACACCTTCGCGAAAAAGGACGAATTTACCCCCGGCGCGATTTTTGTTTCCGATCAACCAGCCTAATTTCAGCCCATTCGGACACCGTCACGAAAAATGACGAAATTGCCCCCGGCGCGATTTTTGTTTCCGATCAATCTGTCAAATTTTAGCCCACTCGGACACCGTCGCGAAAAATGACGAAATTGCCCCTTGCGCAGTTTTTATTTCCGAACAACCTGTCAAATTTTAGCCATTCCGACACCGTCACCAAAAATGACGAAATTGCCCCCGGCGAGATTTTTGTTTCCGATCAACCTATCAAATTTTAGCCCATTCCGACACCGTCGCGAAAAATGACGAAATGGCGCCCGGCGCGATTTTTGTTTCCGATCAATCTGTCAAATTTTAGCCCACTCGGACACCGTCGCGAAAAATGACGAAATGGCGCCCGGCGCGATTTTTGTTTCCGATCAATCTGTCAAATTTTAGCCCATTCGGACACCGTCACGAAAAATGACGAAATTGCCCCCGGCGCGATTTTTGTTTCCGATCAACCTGTCAAATTTTAGCCCATTCGGACTTCGTCGAGAAAAATGATGAAATAGCCCCCGGCGCGATTTTTGTTTCCGATCAACCAGCCAAATTTCAGCCCATTCCGACACCGTCGCAAAAAATGACGAAATTGCCCCCGGCGCGATTTTTGTTTCCGATCAATCTGTCAAATTTTAGCCCACTCGGACACCGTCGCGAAAAATGAGGAAATTGCCCCTTGCGCAGTTTTTGTTTCCGATCAACCTGTCAAATTTTAGCCCATTCCGACACCGTCGCGAAAAATGACGAAATTGCCCCCGGCG
>NW_019265973.1:0-8663 GCF_002742605.1 Olea europaea var. sylvestris | reverse complement strand
CCATATTGTACGTGTCGCAAAGTTCTTACCGATTGAAATTTACTATTCGTACGCTGATTTTTGACACATTGTTTGACACTTGTGCTGTTGTCGAGTGTCAATTAGATAGGAAAAGTACTGAAAATTTAAACTGTCCAGCAAGGTAATGACACGTGGCAAAGTGTAATCTAAAGTGTACACCATAGTGTACGTGTCGCAAAGTTCTTACCGATTGAACTTTGCGATTTGTGCACTGATTTTTGACACATTGTTTGAAACCTGCATCGTTGTCAAGTGTCAATTGGATGGGAAAACTATTTGTAATTTAAATTGTCCGACAGAATAATGTCACATGGCAAAGTGTAAAATAAAGCATACGGCATCGTAAACATGTAACAAGGTCCGAACCGATTGAACTTTGCCAATTGTACATTGAATTTTGACACGTTCTTTGATACTTACATTGTTTTCAAGTGTCAATTGGATGGGAAAATTGTTTGAAATTTAAACTGTCCAACAGGGTAATGTCACGTGACAAAATGTAAACTAAAGTGTACACCATAGTACACATGTAGCAAGGTTCATATCGATTGAACTTTACTATTTGTACACTGATTTTAGATACATTGTTTGAAACCTACATTCTTCTTAAGTGTTAATTGGATGGGAAACTATTTGAAATTTAAATTGTCTAACAGGGTAATGTCACGTGGCAAAGTGTAAACTAAAGTGTGCACCAAAGTAAGCATGTAGCAATGTCCGTACTGATTGAACTTTGCCATTTGTAGACTACTTTTTAACACGCTCATTAACACTTGAATTGTTATCAAGTGTCAGTTGGATTGGAAAACAGTTTGAAATTTAAACTATCCATAAACTAAAGTGTACACCATAGTGCACATGAAGCAAGGTCCATACCGATTGAACTTTGCTATTTGTTTACTGATTTTTGACACATTGTTTGAAATCTGCATTGTTGTCAAGTGTCAATTGGATGGAAAACTATTTGAAATTTAAATTGTCCAACAGGGTAATAACGCGTGGCAAGGTGTAAACTAGAGTGTACACCATCGTAAATGTTTAGCAAGGTCCGTATCGATTGAACTTTGCTCTTTGTACACTGATTTTGTACACGTTCTTTGGCACTTGCATTGTTGTCAGTGTCAATTGGATGGGAAAAGTGTTTGAAAATTAAACTGTCCAACAGGGTAATGTCACGTGGCAAAGTGTAAACTAAAGTGTACACCATTGCGTACATGTAGCAAGGTCCATACCGATTGAACTCTGCTATTTGTACACTAATTTTGTACACGTTCTTTAACACTTGCATTGTTGTCAGTATCAATTGGATGGGAATAGTGTTTGAAATTTAAACTATCCAACAAGGTAATGTCAAGTCACAAAGTGTAAACTAAAGTGCACTCCATAGTGTACATGTAGCAAGGTTCATACCGATTGAACTTTGTTATTTGTACACTGATTTTTGACACGTTGTTCGAAACCTGCACTGTTGTCAAGTGTCAATTGGATGGGAAAACTGTTTGAAATATAAATTGTCCGATAGGGTAATATCACTTGGCAAAGTGTAAACTAATGCGTACACCATTGTGTACATGTTGCAAGGTTCGTACCAATTGAAGTTTGCTATTTGTACACTAATTTTTGACACGTTCTTTGACACTTGCATTGTTGTCCAGTGTCAATTGGATGAAAAAACTATTTGAAATTTAAACTGTCCAACAGGGTAATGTCAAGTGGCAAAGTGTAAACGAAAGTGTACTCCATAGTGTACATGTAACAAGGCTCATACCGATTGAACTTTACTATTTGTACACTGATTTTTGACACGTTGTTTGAAACCTGCATTGTTGTCAACTGTCAATTGGATGGGAAAACTGTTTGAAATTTAAATTGTCCAAGTGGGTAATGTCACATGGCAAAGTGTAAAGTAATGTGTACACCATAGTGTACATGTTCCAAGGTTCTTACCAATTGAACTTCACTATTTTACACTGCTTTTTGACACATTCTTTGACACTTATCTTGTTGTCAAGTGTCAATTGGATTGGAAAACTGTATGAAACTTAAACTGTCCAATATGGTAATGTCACGTGGCAAAGTGTAAACTAAAGTGTACTTCATAGTGTTCATGTAGCATGGTTCATACCGATTGAACTTTGCTATTTGTACACCGATTTTAGACACGTTTGTTGAAACCTTCATTATTGTCAAGTGTCAATTGGATGGGAAAACTATTTGAAATTTAAATTGTCCAATACGGTAATGTCACGTGGCAAAGTGTAAACTAATGTGTACACGATAGTGTACATGTAGCAAGGTTCATACCGATTGAACTTTGCTATTTGTACACTGATTTTTGACACGTTGTTTGAAACCTTCATTGTTGTCAAGTGTCAATTGGATGGAAAAACTATTTGAAATTTAAAATGTCCAACCGGGTAATGTCACGTGGAAAAGTGTAAACTAATGTGTACACCATAGTGTACATGTAGCAAAGTTCATACCGCTTGAACTTTACTATTTGTACACTAATTTTTGACACGTTGTTTGAAACCTCCATTGTTGTCAATTGTCAATTGGATAGGAAAACTGTTTGAAATTTAAATTGTCCAACAGGGTAATGTCTCATGGCGAAGCGTAAACTAATCTGTACACCATACTGTACATGTAGCAAGGTTCATACTGATTGATCTTTGCTATCTGTACACTGATTTTTGACGAATTGTTTCAAACCTGCATTGTTGTCAAGTGTCAATTGGATGGAAATACTGCTTGAATTTTAAATTGTCCAATAGGGTAATGTCACATGGCAAAGTGTAAACTAATGCGTACACCATAGTGTACATGTTGCAAGGTTCTTACCAATTGAACTTTGCCATTTGTACACTGATTTTTGAAACGTTCGTTGACACTTGCATTGTTCTCCAGTGTCAATTGGATGGGAAAAACTGTTTGAAATTTAGACTGTCCAACAGGGTAATGTCATGTGGCAAAGTGTAAACTAAAGAGTACTCCATAGTGTATATGTAACAAGGTTCATACCGATTGAACTTTGCTATTTGTAAACTAATTTTTGACACGTTGTTTGAAACCTGCATTGTTGTCATGTATCAATTGGATGGAAGAACTGTTTGAAATTTAAATTGTCCAACAGGGTAATGTCACATGGCAAAGTGTAAACTAATGTGTACACCATAGTATACTTGTAGCAAGATTCATACTGATTGAACTTTGCTATTGGTACACTGATTTTTGACAGGTTGTTTGAAACCTTCATTGTTGTCAGGTGTCAATTGGATGGGAAAACTGTTTGAAATTTAAATTGTTCAACGGGGTAATGTTACGCGGAAAAGTGTAAACTGATGTGTACACCATAGTGTACATGTAGCAAGGTTCATACTGATTGAACTTTACTATTTGTACACTGATTTTTGACATGTTGTTTGAAACCTGCATTATTGTCAAGTGTCAATTGGATAGGAAAACTGTTTGAAATTTAAATTGTCCAATAGGGTAATGTCACGTTGCAAAGCGTAAACTAATGTGTACACCATACTGTGCATACAGCAAGGTTCATACTGATTGATCTTTGCTATTTGTACACTGATTTTTGATACGTTGTTTCAAACCTGCATTGTTGTCAAGTGTCAATTGGATGGGAAAACTGTTTGAAATTTAAATTGCCCAGTAGGGTAATGTCACGTGCCAAAGTGTAAACTAATTTGTATACCATAGTGTACATGTTGCAAAGTTCTTACCAATTGAACTTTGCCATTTGTACACTGATTTTTGGCACGTTCTTCGACACTTGCATTGTTGTCGAGTGTCAATTGGATGGAAAAACTGATTGAAATTTTGACTGTCCAACAGGGTAATGTCACGTAGCAAAGTGTAAACCAAAGTGTACTCCATAGTGTACATGTAGCAAGGTTCATACCGATTGAACTTTGCTATTTGTAAACTGATTTTTGACACGTTGTTTGAAACCTGTATTGTTGTCAAGTGTCAATTGGATAGGAAAACTGTTTGTAATTTAAATTGTCCAACAGGGTAATGTCACATGGCAAAGTGTAAACTAATGTGTACACCATAGTGTACATGTTCCAAGGTTCTTACCAATTGAACTTTGCCATTTTTACACTGCTTTTTGACATTTTCTTTGACGCTTACCTTGTTGTCGAGTGTCAATTGGATTGGAAAACTGTTTGAAATTTAAACTGTCCAACAGGGTAATGTCACGTGGCAAAGTGTAAACTATTGTGTACTTCATAGTGTTCATGTAGCAAGGTTCATACCGATTGAACTTTGCTATTTGTACACCAATTTTTGACACGTTGGTTGAAACCTTCATTGTTGTCAAGTGTCAATTAGATGGGAAAACTATTTGAAATTTAAATTGTCCAATAGCGTAATGTCACGTAGCAAAGTGTAAACTAATATGTACACCATAGTGTACATGTTGCAAGGTTCATACCGATTGAACTTTGCTATTTGTACACTGATTTTTGACACGTTGTTTGAAACCTTCGTTGTTGTCAAGTGTCAATTGGATGGGAAAAATGTTTGAAATTTAAATTGTCCAACAGGGTAATGTCACGTGGAAAAGTGTAGACTAATATTTACACCATAGTGTACATGTAATAAGGTTTATACCGATTGAACTTTGCTATTTGTACACTGATTTTTGACACGTTGTTTGAAACCTGCATTGTTGTCAAGTGTCAATTGGATGGGAAAACTGTTTAAAATTTAAATTGTCCAACAGGGTAATGTCACGTGTGTATACCATACTGTACATGTAGCAAGGTTCATACTGATTGATCTTTGCAATTTATACATTGATTTTTGACACATTGTTTCAAACCTGCATTGCTGTTAAGTGCCAATTGGATGGGAAAACTGTTTGAAATTTAAATTGTCCAACAGGGTAATGTCACGTGGAAAAGAATAAACTAAAGTGTACACCATAGTAAACATGTAGCAAGGTCCGTGCCGGTTGAACATTGCTATTTGTACACTGATTTTTGATACATTGTTTGACACTTGTATTATTGTCAAGTGTCAATTGAATGGGAAAACTATTTGACATTTATACTTTTTAACAGGGAAATGTCACGTGGCAAAGTGTAAACTAAAATGTACTCCATAGTGTACATGTAGCAAGGTTTTTACCGAATGAACTTGAATGGGAAAACTATTTGACATTGCTATTTGTACACTGATTTTTGACACATTTTTCAAAACTTGAACTGTTGTCAAGTGTCAATTGAATGGGAAACTAGTTGAAATTTAAGTTGTCCAATAGGGTAATGTCACGTGGCAAAGTGTAAACTAATGTGTACACCATAGTGTACATGTTCCAAGGTTCTTACCAATTGAACTTTGCTAATTGTACACTGCTTTTTGACATGTTCTTTGACACTTACCTTGTTGTCAAGTGTCAATTGGATGTGAAAATTGTTTGATATTTAAACTGTCCAAGAGGGTAATGTCAGGGGGCAAAGTGTAAACTAAAGTGTACATGTAGCAAGGTTCATACCGATTGAACTTTGCTATTTGTACACTGATTTTTGACACTTTGTTTGAAACCTGTATTGTCGTCAAGTGTCAATTGGATGGAAAAACTGTTTGAAATTTAGATTGTCCAACAGGGTAATGTCACGTGGCAAAGTGTAAACTAAAGTGTACACCGTAGTAAACATGTAGCAAGATCCGTACCGATTGAACTTTGCTATTTGTAAACTGATTTTTGACACATTGTTTGTCACTTGCATTATTGTCAAGTGTTAATTGGATGGGAAAACTGTTTGAAATTAATACTGTCCAACAGGGTAATGTCATGTGGCAAAGTGGAAACTCAAGTGTACATGTAGCAACCTTACCGATTGAACTTTGCTATTTGTACACTGATTTTTGACACGTTGTTTGACTCATGCATTGTTGTCAAGTGTCAATTGGATGGGAAAATTATTCGAAATTTAAACTGTCCAACAGGGTAATATCACGTGGCAAAGTGTAAACTAAAGTGTACACTATAGTGTACATATAGCAAGGTCCTTTCCGATTAAACCATGCTATTTGTACACTGATTTTGACACGTTGTTGGACACTTGTATTGTTTTCAAGTGTCGATTCGATGGGAAAACTATTTGAAATTTAAACTGTCCATCATGGTAATGTCACTTGGTGAAGTGAAAACTAAAGTGTACATGTAGTAAGGTTCATGCTGTTTGAACTTTACTATTTGTATAATGATTTTTGACACATTATTTGACACTTACATTGTTGTTAAGTGTCAATTGGATGGAAAAACTGTTTGAAATTTGAACTATCCAGTAGGGTAATGTCCCATGGCAAAGTATAAACTAAAGTGTACACCATAGTGTACATGTAGCAAGGTCCTTTCCGATTGAACTTTGCTCTCAGGTGTCAACTGGATAGGAAAACTGTTTGAAATTTATACTATCAAACAGGGTAATGTAAGTGGCAAAGTTTTAATTAAAGTGTACACCATAATGTACATGTTGTAAGCTTTTTACCGATCGAACTTTGCTATTTGTATATTAATTTTTTTACACGTTGTTTGACACTTGCTTTGTTGTCAAGTGTCAATTGGATGGGAAAACGTTTTGAAATTTGAACTGTTGAATAGGGCAATGTCACATGGCAAAGTGCAAACTAAAGTGTACACCATAGTGTACATGTCATAAAGTTCTTACCGATTGAACTTTAATATTCGTACACTGATTTTTCACACATTGTTTAACACTTGCATTGTTGTCGAGTGTCAATTTGATGGGAAAAGTTCTGGAAATTTAAACTGTTTAGCAGGGTAATGACATGTGGCAAACTATAAACTAAAGTGTACACCATAGTGTACATGTCACAAGGTTCTTATCGATTGAACATTGCAATTTGTATACTGATTTTTGACACGTTGTTTGACACTTGCATTCTAATCATGTGTCAATTGGATGGGAAAACGGTTTGAAATTTAAATTGTCCAACAGGGTAATGTCACGTGGTAAAGTGTAAACTAAAGTGTACACTATAGTGTACGTGTAGCAAGGTTCATACCGATTGAACTTCATTATTTGTACAGTGATTTTTGTGAGGTTCTTTGACACTTTTATTGTCATCAAGTGTCAATTGAATGGGAAAACTATTTGAAATTTAAACTGTTAAATAGGTAATGCCACGTGGCAAAGTGTAAACTAAAGTGTACACCATAGTAAACATGTCACAAGGTCCGTACCGATTAAACTTTGCTATTCATACTCTAATTTTTGACACGTTCTTTGACACTTGAATTGTTGTCAAGTGTCAATTGGATGGGAAAACTATTTGAAATTTAAACTGTCAGAAAGGGTAATTTCACGTGGCAAAGTGTAAACTAAATTGTACACCATAGTGCACATGTAGCAAGGTTCATACTGATTGAACTTTGTTATTTGTACACAGATTACAGACATGTTGTTTGAAGCCTACAATGTTGTCAAGTGTTAATTGGATGGGAAAACTGTTTGAAATTTAAATTGTCCAACAGGGTAATGTGACGTGGCAAAGTGTAAACTAAAGTGTACACCATAGTAAACATGTAGCAAGGTCCGTACCGATTGAACTTTGCTATTGTACACTAATTTTTGACATGTTCTTTGACATTTGCATTGTTCTCAAGTGTCAATTGGATGGAAAAACTGTTTGAAATTTAAACTGTCAAACATGGTAATGTCATGTGACAAAGTGTAAACTAAAGTGTACACCATAGTGCACACGTAGCAAGGTTCATAGTAATTGAACTTTGCTATTTTTACACAGATTTTAGACACGTTGTTTGAAACCTACATTGTTGTCAAGTGTTAATTGGATGGAAAACTATTTGAAATTTAAATTGTCCAACAGGGTAATGTCACGTGGCAAAGTGTAACCTAAAGTGTACACCATAGTAAACATGTAGCAATGTTAGTACCAATTGAACTTTGCTACCTGTACACTACTTTTTGACACATTCTTTGACACTTGCATTGTTTTCAGTGTCAATTAGATGGGAAAAGTGTTTGAAATTTAAACTATCCAATAGGGTAATGTCACGTGGCAAAGTGCAAACTAAAGTGTAAACCATTGTGTACATGTAGCAAGGTCCTTACTGATTGAACTTCTCTATTTGCACGCTAATTTTTGACACGTTGTTTGACACTTGTATTATTGTCAACTGTCGATTAGATTGGAAAACTATTCTAAATTTAAACTATCCAATAGGTATTGTCACTTGGTAAAGTGTAAACTAAAGTATACATGTAGAAAGGTTCATACGGTTTGAACTTTACTATTTGTACACTAATTTTTGACACGTTCCTTGACACTTATATTGTTGTCAAGTGTCAATTGGATGGAAAAACTGTTTGAAATTTATAGCGTCCAACAGGGTAATGTCACATGGCAAAGTGTAAACTAAAGTGTACACCATAATGTACATGTTGAAAGTTTCTTACCGATTGAACTTTACTATTTGAACATTGATTTTTGACACATTCTTTGACACTTGCATTGTTGTCAAGTATCAATTGGATGGGAAACCTGTTTGAAATTTAAACTGTCCAACAGGGTAATGTCACGTGGCAAAGTATAAACTAAAATGTACTCCATAGTGTACATGTAGCAAG
>NW_019265972.1:0-8672 GCF_002742605.1 Olea europaea var. sylvestris | reverse complement strand
ACTAGCAATTCGCCAAAAATGTACAAACCCGAAGTTATCATGAAATGAAAAACAACTTTTCATTGGCTCGATTCCAATCGAATTAGACTAACAATTCGCCAAAAATGAACAAACCCAAAGTTATCATTAAATCAAAAACCACTTTTCATTGCCTCGATTCGAATCGATTTAGACTAGCAATTCGCCAAAAATGAACAAACCCGAAGTTATCAGGAAATGAAAAACCACTTTTCGTTGGCTCGATTCCATTCGAACTAGACTAGCAATTCGACAAAAATGAACAAACCCGAAGTTATCAAGAAATGAAAAACCACTTTTCTTTGGCTTGATTCCAATAGAATTAGACTAGCAATTCGTCAAAAATGAACAAACCTGAAGTTATCATGAAATGAAAAAATGCTTTTCATCAGCTCGATTGCAATCGAATTAGATTAGCAATTTGACAAAAACGAACAAACCCAAAGTTATCATGAAGTGAAAAACAACTATTCATTGGCTCGATTCCATTCGAATTAGACTAGCAATTTGCCAAAAACAAACAAACCTGAAGTTATCACGAAATGAAAAACCGCTTGTCATTGGCGCGATTCCAATCGAATTAGACTAGCTATTCAACAAAAACAAACAAACCTGAAGTTATCAAGAAATAAAAAATCACTTTTCTTTGGCTCGATTCCAATAGAATTAGACTAGCAATTCACCAAAAATGAACAAACCTGAAGTTATCATGAAATAAAAAATCACTTTTCATTAGCTCGATTGTAATCGAATTAGACTAGCAATTCGACAAAAACGAACAAACCCAAAGTTATCATTAAATGAAAAACAACTTTTCATTGGCTCGATTCCAATCGAATTAGACTAGCAATTTGCCAAAAATGAACAAACTCGAAGTTATCACGAAATGAAAAACCGCTTGTCATTGGCGCGATTCCAATCGAATTAGACTAGCTATTCAACAAAAACAAACAAACCCGAAGTTATCAAGAAATAAAAAATCACTTTTCTTTGGCTCGATTCCAATAGAATTAGACTAGCAATTCGCCAAAAATGAACAAACCTGAAGTTATCATGAAATAAAAAACCACTTTTCATTGGCTCGATTCTAATCGAATTAGACTAGCAATTCGATATAAACGAACAAACCCGAAGTTATCAAGAAACGAAAAACCACTTTTCTTTGGCTCGATTGCATTCGAATTAGACTAGCAATTCGACAAAAATGAACAAACCCGAAGTTATCATGAAATGAAAAACTACTTTTCATTGGCTCAATTCCAATCGAATTAGACTAGCAATTCGCCAAAAATGAACAAACCCGAAGTTATCATGAAATGAAAAACAACTTTGCATTGGCTCGATTCCAATCGAATTAGACTAGCAATTCGCCAAAAATGAACAAACCCAAAGTTATCATTAAATCAAAACCCACTTTTCATTGCCTCGATTCCAAACAATTTAGACTAGCAATTCGCCAAAAACGAACGAACCCGAAGTTATCATGAAATGAAAAAATACTTTTCATTGGCTCGATTCCATTCGCCTTAGACTAGCAATTGGACAAAAATAAACAAACCCAAAGTTATCAAGAAATGAAAAATCACTTTTCTTTGGCTCGATTCCAATCGAATTAGACTAGAAATTCGCCAAAAAAGAACAAAGCCAAAGTTATCATGAAATGAAAAACCACTTTTCATGGACTCGATTCCAATCGAATTAGACTTGCAATTCGACAAAAACGAACAAACCCGAAGTTATCATGAAATGAAAAACAACCTTTCATTGGCTCGATTCCAATCGAATTGGACTAGCAATTCGTCGAAAACGAACAAACTCGAAGTTATCATGAAATCAAAAACAACTTTTCATTGGCTCGTTTCTAATCGAATTAGACTAGCAATTCGCCAAAAATGAACAAACCCGAAGTTATCATGTAATCAAAAACAACTTCTCATTACCTCGATTCCAATCTATTTGGATTAGCAATTTGCCAAAAAAGGAACAAACCCAAAGTTATCATGAAATGAAAAACCACTTTCCATTGGCTCGATTCCATTCGAATTAGACTAGCAAATCGACAAAAACGAACAATCCCGAAGTTATCAAGAAATCAAAAACCACTTTTCATTGGCTCGATTCCATTCGAATTAGTCTAGCAATTCGACAAAAATGAACAATCCCGAAGTTATCATGAAATGAAAAACCACTTTTCATTGGCTCGATTCCAATCGAATTAGACTAGCAATTCGCCAAAAACGAACAAACCCAAAGTTATCATGAAATCAAAAACCACTTTTCATTAGCTCGATTCCAATCTAATCGGACTAGCAATTCGCCAAAATGAACAAACCTGAAGTTATCACGAAATGAAAAACCACTATTCATTGCCTAGATTCCAATCGATTTAGACTAGTAATTCGCCATAAATGAACAAACTCGAAGTTATCATGGAATGAAAAATCGCTTTTCATTGGCTTGATTCCAATCGAATTAGACTAGCAATTCGCCAAAAATGAACAAACTCGAAGTTATCATGAAATCAAAACCCACTTTTCATTAGCTCGATTCCAATCGAATTAGACTAGCAATTCGACAAAAACGAAGAAACCCAAAGTTATCATGAAATGAGAAACAACTTTTCATTAGCTAGATTCCAATCGAATTAGACTAGTAATTCACCAAAATGAACAAACCCGAAGTTATCACTAAATGAAAAACCACTTGTCATTGGCTCGATTCCAATATATTTAGACTAGATATTCGACAAAAACGAACAAACCCGAATTTATCATGAAATGAAAAACCACTTTTCTTTGGCTCAATTCCAATCGAATTAGACTAGCAATTCGCCAAAAAATGAACGAATCCGAAGTTATCATGCAATGAAAAACCATTTTTCTTTGGCTCGATTCCAATCGAATTAGACTAGCTATTCGCCAAAAACGAACCATCCGGAAGTTATCATGAAATCAAAAACCACTTTTCATTGGCTCGATTCCAATCAATTTAAACTAGCAATTCGCTAAAAACAAACAAACCCGAAGTTATCATGAAATCAAAAACCACTTTACAATGGCTTGATTCCAATCGAATTAGACTAGCAATTTGCCACAATGAATAAACCCGAAGTTATCGTGAAATCAAAAGACACTTTTCCTTGGCTCGATTCCAATCGATTTAGACTAGCAATTCGTAAAAAACAAACAAACCCGAAGTTCTCATGGAATCAAAAACCCCTTTTCATTAGCTCGATTCCAATCGAATTAGACTAGCAATTCGCTAAAACGAGCAAACTTAAGTTATCATGAAATGAAAAACTTCTTTTCATTAGCTCTATTCCATTCGAATTAGACTAGCAATTCGACAAAAATGAACAAACCTAAAGTTATCATGAAATGAAAAACCACTTTCCATTGGCTCGACGATTTAGACTAGCAATTCGGTAAAAATGAACAAACTCAAAGTTATCATGAAATGAAAAACAACTTTTCATTGGCTTGATTCCGTTCGAATTAGACTAGCAATTCGCCAAAAATGATAAACCCCAAAGTTATCATGAAATCAAAAGACACTTTTCATTGGGCCGATTCCAACCGATTTAGACCAGCAATTCGCAAAAAAAGGAAGAAACCCGAAGTTATCATGAAATCAAAAACCACTTTCATTAGCTCGATTCCAATCAAATTAGACAAGCAATTCGCAAAAAGAACAAACTTGAAGTTATCAAGAAATGAAAAACTACTTTTCTTTGGCTCGATTCCAATCGAATTAGACTAGCAATTAACCAAAAACGAACAAACCCGAAGTTATCAAGAAATAAAAAACCACTTTCCTTTGGCTCGATTCCAATCGAATTATGCCAGCAATTCGCCAAAAATGAACAAACTTGAAGTTATCATGAAATGAAAAACAACTTTTCATTTGCTCGATTCCAATCGAATTAGACTAGAAATTCGCCAAAACGAACAAAGCCGAAGTTATCATGAAATAAAAAACCAGTTTTCATTAGATCGATTCCAATCGATTTAGACTAGTAATTTGCCAAAAATAAATAAACCCGAAGCTATCACGAAATCAAAAACCACTTTTCATTAGTTGGATTCCAATCGAATTAGACTAGCAATTCGCCAGAAACGAACAAACCCGAAGTTATCAAGAAATGAAAAACCCCTTTTCTTAGGCTTGATTCCA
Source organism: Olea europaea var. sylvestris (assembly GCF_002742605.1). NCBI lineage: Eukaryota > Viridiplantae > Streptophyta > Magnoliopsida > Lamiales > Oleaceae > Olea > Olea europaea. The sequence continues at coordinate 4,481 of NW_019265972.1, read as the reverse complement.
ATCGAATTAGACTAGCAATTCACCAAAAAATGAACATCATGAAATGAAAGATAACTTTTCATTGGCTCGATTCCAATCGAATTAGACTAGCAATTCGCCAAAATGAACAAACCCAAAGTTATCACGAAATGAAAAACCACTTTTCATTGGCTCGATTCCAATCTATTTAGACTAGCAATTTGACAAAAAGGAACAAACCTGAAGTTATCATGAAATGAAAAATCACTTTTCATTGGCTCGATTTCAATTGATTTAGACTAGCAATTCCAAAAAAAATGAAGAAACTCGAAGTCATCATGAAATCAAAAACCACTTTTCTTTGGCTCGATTCCAATCGAATTAGACAAGCAATTCGCCAAAACAAATAAATTCAAAGTTATCATGAAATCAAAAACTACTTTTCATTGGCTCGATTCCAATCGAATTAGACTAGTAATTCGCCAAAAATGAACAAACCCGAAGTTATCATGAAATCAAAACCCACTTTTCATTAGATCGATTCCAATCGAATTAGACCAGCAATCAGCCAAAATGAACAAACCCGAAGTTTTCACGAAATGAAAAACCACTTTTTATTGGCTTGATTCCAATCGATTTAGACTAGCAATTCGCCAAAAATGAACAAACCTCAAGTTATCATGAAATGAGAAACTGCTTTTCATTGGCTCAATTCCAATCGAATTGGACTAGCAATTCGACAAAAATGAACAAACTCGAAGTTATCATGAAATAAAAAACAACTTTTCATTGGCTCAATTCCAATTGAATTAGACTAGCAATTCGCCAAAAACGAACAAACCTGAAGTTGTCATGAAATCAAAAACAACTTTTCATTGACTCGATTCCAATCGTATTAGACTAGCAATTCGATAAAAATGAACAAACCCGAACTTATCATGAAATGAAAAACAGCTTCTCATTGGCTCGATTCCAATCGAATTAGACTAGTAATTCGCCAAAAATGAACAAACCCGAAGTTATCATGAAATCAAAAACAACTTTTCATTGGCTCGATTCCAATCGAATTAGACTAGCAATTCGATAAAAACGAACAAACCCGAAGTTATCATGAAATGAAAAACATCTTTTCATTGGCTCGATTCCAATCGAATTAGACTAGCAATTCGATAAAAACGAACAAACCCGAAGTTATCATGAAATCAAAATCAACTTTTCATTGGCTCGATTCCAATCGAATTAGACTAGCAATTCGCCAAAATGAATAGACCCAAAGTTATCATGAAATGAAAAACCAATTTTCATTGGCTCGATTCCAATTGATTTAGAGTAGCAATTATCGAAAAACAAAGAAACCCGAAGTTATCATGAAATCAAAAACAACTTTTCATTGGCTCGATTCCAATCGAATTAGACAAGCAATTCGACAAAAAGGAACAAACCCGAAGTTATCATGAAATGAAAAACCACTCTTCATTGGCTCGATTCAGATCAAATTAGACTACGAATTTGCCAAACAAGAACAAACCCGAAGTTAGCATGAAATCAAAAACAACTTTTCATTGGCTAATTCCAATCGAATTAGATTAGCAATTCGCCAAAACGAACAAACCCGAAGTTATCATGAAATGATAAACCACTTTTCATTGAATCGATTCCAATTGATTTAGACTAGCAATTCGAAAAAAAATGAAGACCCCGAAGTCATCGTGAAATCAAAAAATACTTTTCATTAGCTCAATTCCAATCGAATTAGGCTAGCAATTCGCCAAAACGAACAAGCCCGAAGTTATCATGAAATGAAAAACTACTTTTCATTGGATCGATTCCAATCGATTTAGACTAGTAATTCGCCAAAAATGAACAAACCCGAGGTTATCATGAAATTAAAAATCACATTTCATTAGCTGGATTCCAATCAAATTAGACTAGCAATTTGCCGAAATTGAACGAACCCGAAGTTATCAAGAAATGAAAAACCACTTTACTTTGGCTCGATTCCAATCGAATTAGACTAGCAATATGCCAAAAATGAAGAAACTCGAAGTTATCATGAAATCAAAAACCACTTTTCTTTGGCTCGATTCCAATCAAATTAGACTAGCAATTCGCCAAAACGAACAAAATCGAAGTTTTCATGAAACGGAAAACTAGTTTTCATTGGATCGATTCCATTCGATTTAGACTTGTAATTCCCTAAAAATGAACAAATCCGAAGTTATCATGAAATCAAAAACCACTTTTCATTAGCTGGATTCCAATCGAATCAGACTAGCAATTCGCCAAAAATGAACAAACCCGAAGTTATCAAGAAATGAAAAACCACTTTTCATTGCCTCGATTCCAATCGATTTAGACTAGCAATTCGAAAAAAAATGAAGAAACCCAAAGTCATCGTGAAATCAAAAACTACTTTTCATTAGCTCGATTCGAATCGAATTAGACTGGTAATTCGCCAAAACGAACAAACCCGAAGTTATCATGAAATGAAAAACTACTTTTCATTGGATCGATTCCAATCGATTTGGACTAGTAATTCGCCAAAAATGAACAAACCCGAAGTTATCATGAAGCTAAAAACCACTTTTCATGAGCTGGATTTCAATCTAATTAGACTAGCAATTCGCCAAAAATGAACAAACCCGAAGTTATCAAGAAATGAAAAACCACTTTACTTTGGCTCGATTCCAATCGAATTAGACTAGCAATTCGGCGAAAATGAACAAACCAAAAGTTATCATTAAATTAAAAAACCGCTTTTCGTTGGCTCGATTCCAATCGAAGTGGATTAGCAATTCGACAAAAATGAACAAATTCGAACTTATCATGAAATGAAAAATCACTTTTCATCGGCTCGATTCCAATCGAATTAGACTAGCAATACGCCAAAAATGAACAAACTCAAACTTATCATGAAATCAAAAATGACTTTTCATTGGCTCGATTCCAATTGAATTAGACTAGCAATTCGCCAAAAACGAACAAAACTGAAGTTACCATGAAATCAAAAACCACTTTTCACTACCCCGAGTCCAATCGATTTAGACTAGCAATTCGCAAAAAATGAACGAAATTGAAGTTATCATGAAATCAAAAACCACTCCTCATTGCCTCGATTCCAATCGATTTAGACTAGCAATTCGTCAAAAATGAACAAACCTAAAGTTATCATGAAATGAAAAACCACTTTTCATCAGCTCGATTCAAATCAAATTAGACTGCCAATTCGCCAAAAATGAACAAACCCGAAGTTATCATGGAATTAAAAACAACTTTTCATTGCCTCGATTCCAATCAAATTAGACTAGCAATTCGCCAAAAACAAACAAACCCAAAAATATCATGAAATCAAAAACCACTCTTCATTGCCTCGATTCCAATTGATTTAGACTAGCAATTCACCAAAAACGAACAAACCCGAAGTTATCATGAAATGAAAAACCACTTTTCATTGGCTCGATTCCATTCGAATTAGACTAGCAAATTGTCAAAAATGAAAAAACCCAAAGTTATCATGAAATAAAAAACCACTTTTCATTGGCTAGACTCCAGTTGAATTAGACTAGCAATTCGCCAAAAATGAACAAACCTGAAGTTATCACGAAATGAAAAACAACTTTGCATTGGCTCGATTCCAATCGCATTAGACAAGGAAATCGCCAAAAATGAACAAACCCGAAGTTATCATTAAATCAAAAACCACTTTTCATTGCCTCGATACCAATCCATTTAGACTAACAATTCGCCAAAAACAAACGAACCTGAAGTTATCATGAAATGAAAAACCACTTTTCATTGGCTCGATTCCATTCGAATTAGACTAGCAATTCGCCAAAAATGAACAAACCCGAAGTTACCATGAAATCAAAAACCGATTTTCATTGCCTCGATTCCAATCGATTTAGACTAGCAATTCGCCAAAAATGAACAAACCCGAAGTTATCATGAAATCAAAAACCACTCTTCATTGCCTCGATTCCAATTGATTTAGACTAGCAATCCGCCAAAAATGAACAAACCCGAAGTTAACATGAAATGAAAAACCACTTTTCATTGGCTCGATTCCAATCGAATTAGACTACCAATTCGCCAAAAATAAACAAACCTGAAGTTATCATGAAATCAAAAACAACTTTTCATTGCCTTGATTCCAATCGAATTAGACTAGCAATTCGCCAAAAATGAACAAACTTGAAGTTATCATGAAATCAAAAACCACTCTTCATTGCCTCGATTCCAATCGATTTAGACTAGCAGTTCACCAAAAATGAACAAACTCGAAGTTATCATGAAATGAAAAACCACTTTTCATTGGCACGATTCCATTCGAATTAGACTAGCAATTCGACAAAAATGAAAAAACCCGAAGTTATCCTGCAATGAAAAACCACTTTTCATTGGCTCGACTCCAGTCGAATTGGACTAGCAATTCGCCAAAAATGAACAAACCCGTAGTTATCATGAAATGAAAAACAACTTTTCATTGGCTCAATTCCAATCGAATTACACTAGCAATTTGCCAA
>NW_019265971.1:0-8673 GCF_002742605.1 Olea europaea var. sylvestris | reverse complement strand
AATTAAAAATATTCATTGAACAAAATCCTTCAATAGATGCAGATAATAATTGTAACATAATTAAAAGAAGCTATCATGAAAAAGAGTTTTGTCCTCATATGGACATAAATATAAAATTTAGAGAATAATAATAACTTTGAGGCGTGGTAATTCAAAAATTCCAAAAAAAAATAAATAAATGAATTTTGCTTCGACAAGTAGATAAGAAGGAAAAAAAATTTAAAGAGCATATAATTTGCTAATGAAAATTTGGAATCCTGATTTTTATTTTTTAGTACCACACAAAAGATAGAAAAAGAGAGTCAAATATGAAATGAAATCATAAAAAATTCAAATTCAAATCTTGAGGATGAAGAACTAGAAATATCAAATTATCAAAGATTGAATTGAATTGATAATAAGTAAGCATGTTTAAAAATTAGAGTTTGGTACTGTGAATACCAATACATGTGTCTCATGCAATGGAAGTCTTGAAACTGTGTATGGGAAGAAAGGCACTAGGAAGCTTTCGAAGCTATCTGGCAAGACCCCAGTGTCGATGCCACCGAGGAAAGGGAAAGCTCTTCCCCTTGTCCGTTAGTGCTATCTCTGGTTTTTCGTCTTGTGCTTAGTCTTTTGTTCTTTGCTGCGTAGAGGTCGCTGGGATTTCGGATTTGCTGACTAGTAGAGACAACGTGTTGTCCGCGCCCCAGGGGAGTAGCCAGACGCCTTCCTAATCTAATGCCATGCCCAAACAATGCCGAATCCAAGACCTCTTGCAGATTCCCAAACCTGGTTCACCGTAGTCTCTCACATCCTTCTCGGCTCTTATCCCTCGTTCAATGATGATCTTCATTATATAATCTAGGATAAAGCTTTCTACGAGGACGAACGAATGCTAGTGTCAATGTATTGAGGTTTAAGCCCTGATATCTATTATTCCCAGTGCCTCTGGCGTAGCTAGCATCACCATTGAAAGAACTCTCTTTAGCTGCTTTCAAAAAGGGAAGAGCGTTTCCCCATCACTGTAGCCTTATGCCTAAACATGAAGAGGGATTTTCGATTGATTGACAGTGAAATGTCTATCACCTTCTTTGGCCAGATCTTCCAATCGTTTCACAATTACAGTTCATTGCATTTTCCTTAGAAATAGTATTCTTGCTTATTTTGATGATCCTTGATACAAGGCGCACCGGGCTCTCCGCTCCTAGTCACTAAGTAGTGCTTTGACGGGGATTAGACTCCACCTTTCGACTAATTCTCTCTTGGGGAACACCATCCAAACTCGTTGTGATGGATGAAGGTGGATAGAACAAATCTATCTCGACCATAAAATGGCAGAGGCAAATAGAGCTTTTGCACATTTTTGTTAATCCATGAACAGGATTTACGACTTATACAAACAACTTGCATACTTAGATCCCTAAAATATTGAATTTTTACTTTTTCGTACTTCATTGTGAAAGCAATTTCAAAATACATTTCAAAATTCTTAATTATATGTATTTTACCTGATATATTTAAATATAAATATGTCAAATCAAATTTAAAAGTAAAGTATGTACACATATGAATATTTGAATACAAAAATCAATGCATAATTATATTCATTGTATGGCTCCGTTTGGGATTGATTTTTCACCTCAAAATTTTGATTTTTTGATCGTTATTTTATTATTTCAGTCGTCATTTTTTACCTCTTCACTCATAGGTGGTCCGTACTTTTTTTCTTCGTAATGGTCAAAAAATCAATTCTCAAAATCACTATCGAACGGACCCATATATATCAAAAATCAGTAAATATAAAAAGTATCTCATTTAATTTGTTGAAAGTGGTGACACATTTAAGTCCCATTTGTCTTCCATTTTTCAAAACTCTTTTTTCTATATACTCATTTTTAATCACATTCACATAATAAAATATTCTACATGTATTATCAAAAAAAATTCCTACTTTTTAACCACACATTTTCCAAAAAATCACAATTTAAAATACTTTTTTCCCCAAAAAAATGGTCGCCAAGGCAGAGCTTATTCACTTACTTTGATTTGCCTAAAATCAAAGTAAACATATTTGATTTATTTCGATTCGATTCGATTCGATCCGATTAGATATTGTATCATTGTAGATATGCACCCTTGTTCTAATAATCCCGTGAAAGTGAATAATTAAAAAACAAATGATGCTTAGAAAAATGTCAGAGTATTAAATAAAATAAATAGGTGTTTACCTATATCTGAATATATAAGGTTAAAATTAGTATTAAAAAGTTTCTCCACAATCATCCCTTTTAAAATATTGTAGAAAGATTAAAATATTATCTAAGTTTAGCATAATTCTCATCAAATTCACCATTGGGTTTTGACTCTATTTTGTTGGTAATTAATGTTTTTACAGTTTTGTCAAACTATGAAGGTTCCCAAACAGTCTGAAACAGGAAAGATTTTGCATGTGTCGAAGACACGTACCAAAGATATAACACGGGTGAGGCAAAAGTGTCCAGCAGAAAATCGAAAGTTCAAACAACTGAGATGTAGAGGATCAAGATTCAAGAACGAGTCCCAGCACAATAAATCACTTAAATAAGAAAGATAAAATGAATGTATAACATAATCCAAGATAGGAGGGAATGAATTCGTAACTACTCAATTAAAATCGGCCGAAAATAACTCAAAATCTTGTTATCATCTCCTCCATGTCGCCCGGGTACTCCCATTCATCTCTCCTGCATGATATTTGTACAAGCATGATTACTCATGATTCAAAAATTTGGTCCGGTCAGTTTGTTGGCATCCAGTATGCCTCTCAAATTCATATGATTACTCATGATTCAAAAATTGTAAATGACGAAAAAAATAGAATTAATATGTATTATAATGCATGTGCATAAATTCAATATGGACTTTAATTAAACGTGCTCCCACTGTCTAAAATAAATTCATGACCCTCATACATAAATTATTTGAATCCACACTTGATTCACAGTGGGCTGGGATCCCATTCGTTGTATCGAGATCTTGAGTGTACTCAACAAATCCTAATAAAACATTTGGGTAGATATTATTATCAATTGTATCTCCATATAACTCCCAGATCATTAAGCTGACAACTCTTTTGTCTTCACACAACTTATGTGTTAGCTTAATATGCCTCTAAAACTTATCTCCTTGAGTGTACTCAATAAAAAATAAATTGTAGTTAAGTTAAACCCATCATTCAGAAATATCAAATATTTCATAATGTCAAACATATCCCTAATAGACCAACTTTGAATGTACTCAACAAGTTAAGGTCGATTTAGGATTCTCGTTTTTCACTATAATGATGGAAGGCAAATAATACTAACTTAATAATTTTTAACGAGGGATTTAATATGCAATGGTCTCATCAAGCAAATATATATATATACATATATTCAAACATACATCTACTATGCAAATAAATACATATATATATTTTTATATATATATATAAGTAATAGTATGGATGATTATGGACTTGTTCTATCTAGTTTTCTCGAGCCAAAAGGAAAACTAGTTGGTCAATTCCTAGGGGGTACAGTATTGGACCAATACCAATACACCATCTCCATGGTGTCCACCTCTTCTTGCACCTCCAATTAGCCGAACTTGCAATATGTATCCTATACTAGTTGGCACGCAGGCCTAAAAGAAATCGGACTCGTAGGCCCATAATAATAATAATAATAATAACGGACTCACAGGTCCAATATTTAATAAGGAGCTCACAGGCCCACAACAACAATAAGAAGTAAATCAACCATTCAACACATTCATATGGTCGAGTCTATAATCATCCACAAACATTCATCACATAAATGTTTCCTATGTATAATATCTAATATTATATGCAATGTCTCATAAATCTAACAATTATAGTCGTCAAAATTAAATCAAAATTTTGGGATCGAGATAATTAAACAATTAATTAATCATATTAATTAATTAATTTAATTGACGGGCCAATTTAATTAAAATCTAATTTTAACTAAATATCGAATTAGAGTCCAACTCTAAATCCATAACTATTGGGTGAAGTAATTTAATCAAAATCGAATTTTAATTAATTATTAAATTAGAGTCATACTCTAAGTACTAATTTGCATAGGGAAGTGGTGCTAATTCAAAACAAAATTTAATTAATTTAATATTAGAGTCAAACTCTAATAAAATTGAATTAATATTTTAATTTAGGACAAAATTTCCAAACATAATAAAATTCAATTAAGGGTCAAACTAAATATTTAAGTTAAAATCTAATTTTAACAAAAATATAAAAGCCGTCAAAATTTTTTTAAATAAATTTTTAATTTTGGGTCAAAATTAGGGTATGGGTCAAACCCAATTTAAAATTCATTTTAAAATAATTCAAAATTCAAAATCAAAACCTTTTTTGAAATTTTACAAAATTTACCCAAATTGAAATTAACAGCAGACCCTTCCAAAATCAAAATTTACAGAACAGGTCTCTGATTTAAAAATTGCAAAATGACCCCTTTTTTTGTAATTGCATTAATTGCAACAGAAGCCCCCGTCTCCACCAAAACCCTAAACCTAAAAAAAAAAAAATATTTTTATTTCTTTCTGGGGCGGCGCCGGAAATAACCAGCAGCGCGGAGGCGCTGCACCGCTACAAGAGCAGCGCCTTGCGCTGCCGGTTTGCAGCGCGATGGCACTGCTCCAACAGTGCCCTCGCGCTGCAGGTTGCAGCGCCTGCTCACGACCCAAATTTTTTTGTTTTTCAAAAACAGATCCAAAAAAACCCAAAAAAATTAAAACTATATTTGCTAGATTTAGGAATGAACGTGATTAAACTAACATTTAATTTAATCAACACGTTAAACAGTTCCTAACAAATACAAAGTTGGTTCTAATACCACTGTTGGAAATTTACTTAAATATGCACAGCGAAATTTAACAAATTTCAATTCCCATTCAGGATTCAGCTTTGTATTTAGATAAAAATTGTGATAAGAAATATACATTTTCTTGTAATTTGCAAACTCCTTCGCGTTATTCCTTTCCAGCAGCTTGAATCTTCCTCCCACAGCTGTCCAATTGTTCAGCCTCCAATGAAATCCACACAGAGAATAGACTGCAACTGCTAGGGTTTCTCTCTTGTGCCAGCAAGAATAATGAAAACCTTATGGACCTCAAACCCTAACTATGTATATATATATAAACCCAAATGGACCCGGTCCGGTCCAATATTTAATTAATCCAATTAATTAAACCTGATCCGTGAATTAATTAATTCGGGAATATAAATAACAAATTCAATTAATTAATTTATCCAACGATTGTTAAATTAACCAATTGACAATTTGCAATCTTTCAATTCTCTGTTGTGTGCGACCCATTAGGTTCTCGACCACGATGCCTAACGTCGTGAAATATTATTTTGATCTAATCAAAATTGATAAATTAATACACCCATTTAATTTATCGTCAATTCACACTCGCTGTCCCTGATTGATATCTAGCAATGTGTCAGGGCAATACATGTGACGGGAAATGTCACGTGGTATGACAAAGCCAAATTCGTTTGTTTACCGTGAAACTATTATCCTTCGTTAATACGATCCGATCAATTACGAGATATGAAATTGTGTCAATCTCGGTCATTGATCATATCTTTCACTCCACTATTAAGTCAATATAAATCGAAAACTCCTTTTCGATTTATAAGTGCACCTTGGCCAAGGATTTCATCATCGACTTAATTGAATGAAACGCAGATCATAATCTCCTACTATCTAAGAGTGACGAATCATTTATTGATCAATCACAACCTTCATACGATTCTTGACGTACCCGAACGATGTCGTATTAGCGGCCCCTTTCAGAGCAACATCTAACACCGCCAAAGTATGACTGTCCTCATATAAGGCACCATGACGACCTCAAGTCAAAGGACCAATTCCACTACCGAACGTTAGAAATTAGCCACTGACACTCAGATAGTTATCCATGTGGAATCTCTCGACGGGTCTCCAATGTTTTGTTCTATAACAAAACATCCACGTGTTCATTTAAGTGTCACCACACTTTAGCTCGTGAGATCAGCTACTTACTTCACAAATAAGAAATGCCACACGTGATGGTCTAACTATATTAACGATATCCGTATCTCGTTATTACTTACGACCATGGTTTATTCAAGATCCAATTATATGTAATTTGTATCTCACAATCACAACTCCTTGTGATTAACATATTACCTAAAAATTGGATCTTCGGATTCTATTATTTAATATTATTTATCACAAAATTAATTTAAATAAATAATAGATCTCGTCAAAATCAAATGCATTAAATATATTAAAAGCGTTTACAACCTAAATCGATTGGATCTAGAGCATAACACTTACACAAACAACTAAGATGTAGAGGATCAAGATTCAAGAACGAGTTCCAGCACAATAAATTACTTAAATAAGAAAGATAAAATGAATGTATAACATAATCCAAGATAGGAGGGAATGAATTCGTAACTACTCAATTAAAATCGGCCGAAAATAACTCAAAATCTTGTTATCATCTCCTCCATGTCGCCCGGGTACTCCCATTCATCTCTCCTGCATGATATTTGTACAAGCACTTTTACACTTGTGTTGGTCTTCTTTAAACCCACTTTCATTAATTGCCTATAATTAAGTCATCGAACTGTGTGTTTTGTCGGTATTTGTTTGATTATGGGGTTGCAGGGATTGAGGGAGAATTAGAGTTGGAGTTTACCGGCGGCGGATTGGTGGCAGAATGGAGCTCGAGATGGCGGACATGGAAGCCCAAACTCAGGCGGTCAAGGAGAGAGAAAGTCCGGGCATCTTCAAGAAAGCGAATCGTCTAGTTTCATTGAAGGTTTTTTTTCTGATTTATTTGCTGTATTACATTGTATGCATGCACTATTAAAAAATAAATACAGCAACATAAAAAGGGTTTTGTTAATTAATTTGGTAAAAAATAATTTACTTTTTTTTCCCAATAGAGTTGGGCATTAGTTTTCTTGAATTTCTGCTGAAATTTTGATTTAATTTTTGCTGTGGTCAAAGTAATTGATCCTTTACTACTTCTTTATTTAGTATTGACGTGTAAATTGTAGATTCAAACAGTCATTAACCATGATCATATATGTAATTTAGATGAAAATATTGTTTTAAATTGTCATGAAATGATAATTTTAAATATTTCTAATGTTCTTGAATAATGTAGAAAATAATTCTTAAGAGTTCTTGGCAGAGAAATTTCTCCAAGAAAATTGGATCAGTGGACACTAGATTTCCAGCTAAAACCTTCTAGGGCTTCACTTTTTACCTAATCCCAAGATTGATTTCAACAAAAGAACTTTTGCACGTGTATGCCCTTATCTTTGTTTACAAAATCTAATTTAACCCGTGTATTTTGACTTTATTTATCTCAATCATTCAACTTTACAATGCTCTTTTGATCTTTAATGAATGGCTCTTCTTTAAGTGTCTATATAAAGTATTCCTAATAATCTTAGACACGATTGCTGAATAATTCGATTGTATAAAAAAAAAGAAGTTAAAATCTTGTGGGCATTGTCCAAAAAAACATTCATCGTATTCGTATTGTTAATGTTTGTATTTTTGAATTTTAACTTCAGTATCCTCAAAAGGAATTTGTTATTACATTTGCAGTTTGAGGATGTTGTTTACAAGATTAAAATCAGACAGGAAGGATGTATGAAGAATTCGAAAACAGAAGAGAAATTAATCTTGAAAGGTATATCTGGTATAGTGTTTCCCGGAGAATTGCTAGCCATGCTAGGTCCATCAGGCAGCGGCAAAACAACTCTACTGACCGCCTTAGGAGGTCGACTAGGTGGACGTCTCGGTGGAAGCATAACATACAGTGGAAAGCCATTTTCGAACGCGATGAAGCGAAATACGGGCTTTGTTACACAAGATGATATCCTATATCCTCATCTCACCGTGACAGAAACACTCGTGTATACTGCACTTTTAAGATTGCCTAATAGTATAAGCGGAAAGGAAAAGGTCAATCATGCCGAAGCTGTGATATCTCAGCTTGGATTATCGAGATGCAGGGACAGCATAATAGGCGGTCCGCTTCTGAGAGGAGTCTCTGGGGGTGAGCGAAAACGTGTTAGTATTGGGCAAGAAATGCTTATTAATCCAAGTTTATTGTTTCTTGACGAACCCACATCAGGCCTTGATTCGACAACAGCTCAAAGGATTGTCCACACATTGTGGGAATTGGCTAATGGAGGTAGAACGATAGTTATGACAATTCACCAGCCATCGAGTAGGCTTTTTTATATGTTTCATAAGGTCCTATTGCTGTCTGAAGGCAATCCTTTGTATTTTGGGAAGGGCTTGGAAGCTATGGATTACTTCTCGAGTATCGGGTTTCGTCCCTCTGTTGCTATGAATCCTTCAGATTACCTGTTAGATCTTGCAAATGGTACGTTAATGATATCTTATGTGAATATGAATCCTTCTGTTGATTTTGAGATTTTAAAATTCAAAGCTCTCTGGGAGTCTTATAATGATTGAGTTTTCTCTGTACATTCTATTGCACATTTTTTTAACGTTTGATGTATGTTTTATCAAGAACATTCTATTTTAATTTTCTGAAGGAGTTTCAACCAATGACTCTCGGGAAGATCAAGCCGCCATTAAGCAAACT
>NW_019265970.1:18097-26776 GCF_002742605.1 Olea europaea var. sylvestris | reverse complement strand
AATTTGGCTAAAATCCCGTGATCCCAAGTTTGTGCCCCTAGTCCAATTTCACGGGCTGTTTCCAATCAACCTGCCAAATTTCGACCCATTTCGACACCGTCACGACAAATGACAAAATTGTCCCTGGTCCTGTTTTTCTTTGTCAATTTTCTGTCCAGTACTTCTTCAACCTGACATAATTAATACTGAAATTAATTATTCGGACGCCCAAATGAAGCAATTTTGCGAGAATCCCGTGATCCCAGGTCTGTGCCCTGAGACCAATTTTGCGGGCCGTTTTCAATCAACCTGTCGAATTTCGGCCAATTCCTACACCGGCGCGACAATTTACAAAATTGCCCCCTGTGCGGTTTTGCTTTGTTAATTTTATGTCCAACACTTCTTCAACCTGACATAATTAATAAGGAAATTAATTATTCGGAGGCCCAAACGAAGGAATTTGGCTAAAATCCCATGATCCCGAGTCTGTGCCCCGAGTCCAATGCGTGGGCCGTTTCCGATCAACCTACCGAATTTCAGCCCATTCTGACTCCGTCACGACAAATGACAAAATTCCACTTGGTGCGACTTTGCTTTGTTAATTTTTTGTCCAACACTTCTTCAACCTGACATAATTAATAAGGAAATTAATTAGTCAGAGGCCCAAATGAAGGAATTTGGCTAAAGTCCCGTGATCCCAGGTATGTGCCCCGAGTCCAATTTCACGGGGCGTTTACAATCAACCTGCCAAATTTCATCCCATTCCGACAGAGTCGTGAAAAATGACAAAATTGGCCCTGGTGCGGTTTCGTATTGTTAATTTTCTATCCAACACTTCTTCAACCAAACATAATTAATAAGAAAATTAATTATTCAGAGGCCCAAACGAAGGAACATGGGTAAAATCCCGTGATCCCAGGTCTGCACCCTGAGTCCAATTTCACGGGTCATTTCCAATCAACCTGCTAAATTTCGGCCCATTCAGACACCGTCGCGACAAATGGCAAAATTTCCCCTACTGTGATTTTTCTTTGTTAATTTTCTGTCCAACACTTCTTCAATTAATAAGGAAATTAACTATTAGGAGGCCTAAAGGAAGGAATTTGGCTAAAATCCCGTGATCCCGGGTCTGTACCCCGAGTCTAATTTCGCGGGCCGTTTCCAAACCGACACCATCGCGACAAATCACAAAATTGCCCCTGGCGCGATTTTGCATTATTAATTTTCTGTCCAACACTTCTTCAACCTGACATAATTAATAAAGAAATTAATTATTCGGAGGCCCAAACGGAGGAATTTGGCTAAAATACCGTGAACCCGAATCTGTGCCCCGAGTCCATTTTCGCAGGCTGTTTCCATTCAACCTGCAAAATTTCGGCCCATTTCGACACCGTCATGACAAACGACAAAATTGCCCCTGGTCCACTTTTTCTTTGTTAATTTTCTGTCCAGCACTTCTTCAACCTGACATAATTAATAAAGAAATTAATTATTCGGAGGCCCAAACGAAGGAATTTGGCTAAAATACCGTGAACCCGAATCTGTGCCCCGAGTCCATTTTCGCAGGCTGTTTCCATTCAACCTGCAAAATTTCGACCCATTTCGACACCGTCATGACAAACGACAAAATTGCCCCTGGTCCACTTTTTCTTTGTTAATTTTCTGTCCAGAACTTATTCAACCTGACATAATTAGTACGAAAATTAATTATTCGGAGGCCCAAACGAAGGAATTTGGCTAAGATCTCGTAACACCGGGTCTTTGCCCCGAGTCCAATTTCGCAGGCCGTTTTCAAACAACCTACCAAATTTCGGTCCATTCCGACACCGTCGCGACAAATGACAAAATTACCCCTGGTGCAGTTTTTCTTTGTTAATTTTCTGTCCCCCACTTCTTCAACCTGACACAATTAATATGGAAATTAATTATTTGGATGCCCAAACGAGTGAATTTGGCTAAAATCCCGTGATCCCGTGTCTGTGGCCCGAGTCCAATTTCGCGGGTCGTTTCCAATCGACCTACCAAATTTCGGCCCATTCCGACACCGTCGCAACAAATGACAAAATTGCCTTTGGTGCGATTTTTCTTTGTTAATTTTCTATCTAGCACTTCTTCAACCTATCATAATTAGTGGTGAAATTAATTATTCGGAGGCCCAAACAAAGGAATTTGGCTAGAATATCGTGATCTTGTGTTTGTGCCACGAGGTTAATTTCGAGGGCCGTTTCCAATCAACCTGCCAAATTTCGACCCATTCCGACACTGTCGCCACAAATGACAAAATTGCTCTTGGTCCGATTTTTCTTTGTTAATTTTCGGTCTTGCATTTCTTCAACCTGACATAATTAATACGAAAATTAATTATTCAGAGGCCCAAACGAAGGAATTTGGCTAAAATACCGTGATCCCGAGTCTGTGCCCGGAGGCTAATTTCGAGGGCCGTTTCCAATCAACCTGCCAAATTTTGGCCCATTCCGACACCGTCGCCACAAATGACAAAATTGCCCCTGATCTGATTTTTCTTTGTTAATTTTCTGTCCCGCACTTCTTCAACCTGACATAATTAATACGAAAATTAATTATTAGGAGGCCCAAATGAAGGAATTTGGCTAAAATCCCGTGATCCCGAGTCTGTGCCCCGAGGCCAATTTCGCGGGCCATTTCCAATCAACCTGCCAAATTTCAGCCCATTCCGACACCGTCGCCACAAATGACAAAATTGCCCCTGGTCCGATTTTTCTTTGTTAATTTTCTGTCCAACACTTCTTCAACCTAACATAATTAATACGAAAATTAATTATTCGGAGGCCCAAACGAAGGAATTTGGCTAAAATCCTGTGATCCCAGGTCTGTGCCCCAAGTCCAATATCGCGGTACATTTCCAATCAACCTGCCAAATTTCGGCCCATTCTGACACCATTACGACAAATGACAAAATTGCCCTTGGTGCGGTTTCTCTTTGTTTATTTTCTGTCCAGCACTTCTTCAACCTGACATAATTAATACATAAATTAATTATTTGGAGCCCCAAACGAAGGAATTTAGCTAAAATCCCGTGATCCCAGGTTTGTGCCTCGAGTCCAATTTTGCGGGCCGTTTTCAAACAACCTGCCAAATTTCGGCCCATTCCGACACCGTCGCCACAAATGACAAAATTACCCTTGGTGCGGTTTTTCTTTGCTAATTTTCTATCCAGCACTTCTTCAACCTGACATAATTAATACGAAAATTTATTATTCGGAGGCCCAAACGAAGGATTTTGGCTAAGATACCGTGATCCCGGGTCTGTGCCCCGAGGCCAATTTCGCGGGTCATTTCCAATCGACCTGCAAATTTCGGCCCATTTCGACACCGTCGCGACAAATGACAAAATTGCGCTTGGTACAATTTTTCATTGTTAATTTTCTGTCCAGCACATCCTCAACCTGACATAATTAATACGGAAATTAATTATTCGGAGCCCCAAACAAAGGAATTTGGCTAAAATCCCGTGATCTCAGGTCTGTACCCGGAGTCCAATTTCGTGGGCTGTTTCCAATCAACCTGCCAAATTTCGACCCATTTCGACACCGTCGCGACAAATGACAAAATTGCCTCTGGTGTGGTTTTTCTTTGATAATTTTTTGTCTAGCACTTCTTCAACCTAACATAATTAATACGAAAATTAATTATTTGGAGGCCAAAAGGAAGGAATTAGGCTAAAATTCCATGATCATGGGTCTGTGCCCCGAGTCCAATTTTGCGGGCCGTTTCCAAACAACCTGCCAAATTTCGGCCCATTCCGTCACCATCGCGACAAATGACAAAATTGCCCCTGCTGCAGTTTTTCTTTGTTAATTTTCTTTCCAGCATTTCTTCAACTTGACATAATTAACACGAAAATTAATTATTCGGAGGCCCAAACAAAAGAATTTGGGTAAAATCCCGTGATCCCGGTTCTTTGCCCCGAGTCCAATTTCGCGGGCCATTTACAATCAACCGGCCAAATTTGGGCCCATTCCGACATCGTCGCGACAAATGACTAAATTGCCCCTGGTGCAGTTTTTCTTTGTTAATTTTCTTTCCAACACATCTTAAACTTGACATAATTAATATGGAAATTAATTATTCGGAGGCCCAAACGAAGGAATTTGGCTTAAATCCCTTGATCCCGGGTCTGTGCCCCGAGTCTAATTTCGCGAGCCGTTTCCAATCAACCTGCCAAATTTCGGCCCATTCCGATGCTGTCACAACAAATGACAAAATTGCCACTGCTCTGGTTCTTCTGTGTTAATTTTCGGTCCTATACTTCTTCAACCTGACATAATTAATAAGGAAATTAATTATTCGGAGGCCCAAATGAAGGAATTTGGCTAAAATCCCGTGATCCCGGATCTGTGCCCCGACTCCAATTTCACGGGCCATTTCCAATCAACCTTCCAAATTTCGGCCCATTCCAACACCGTCGTGACAAATGACAAAATTGCCCTTGGTGCGGTTTTTCTTTGCTAATTTTTTGTCTAGCACTTCTTCAACCTGGCATAATTAATACAAAAATTTATTATTCGGAGGCCCAAACGAAGGATTTTGGCTAAGATACCGTGATCCCGGGTCTGTGCCCCGAGGCCAATTTCACTGGCCATTTCCAATCAACCTGGTAAATTTCAGCCCATTCCGACACCGTCACGACAAATGACAAAATTGCCCCTGGTGCGGTTTTTTTTGTTAATTTTCTGTCCCGCACTTCTTCAACCTGACATAATTAATATGGAAATTAATTATTCGGACGCCCAAACGAATGAATTTGGCTAAAATCTTATAATCACGGGTCTATGTCCCGAGTCCAATCTCGCAGGCCGTTTCCAATCAACTTGCCAAATTTCGGCCCATTCCGTCACCGTCGTGACAAATGATAAAATTACCCCTGGTGTGGGTTTTCTTTGTCAATTTTCTATCCAGTACTTCTTCAACCTGACATAATTAATACGAAAATTAATTATTCGGATGCCCAAACGAAGGAATTTCGCTCAAATCCCGTGATCCCGTGTACGTGCATCGAGACCAATTTTGCGGGCCATTTCCAATCAACCTACCAAATTTCGGCCAATTCCGACACCATCGCGATAATTTACAAAATTGCCCCTAGTGCGGTTTTACTTTGTTAATTTTCTGTCCAACACTTCTTCAACCTGACATAATTAATGAGGAAATTAATTATTCGGAGGCCCAAATGAAGGAATTTGGCTAAAATCCCGTGATCCAAGGTCTATGCCCCGAGTCCAATTTCCCGGGCCATTTCCAATCAACCTGCCAAATTTTGACCCATTCCGACAGCGTCGCAAAAAATGATAAAATTGCCCCAGGTGCGGTTTTGCATTGTTAATTTTCTGTCCAACACTTCTTAAACCTAACATAATTAATAAGGAAATTAATTATTCAGAGGCCCAAAAGAAGGAACAAGGCTAAAATCCCGTGATCCCGGGTCTGTACCCCGAGTCCAATTTCGCGGGCCGTTTCCAATCAACCTGCCAAATTGTTACCCATTAAGACACCGTCGCGACAAATGACAAAATTGCTCCTTCTCTGATTTTTCTTTATTAATTTTCGGTCCAGCACTTCTTTAACCTGACATAATTAATAAGGAAATTAATTATTCAGAGGCCCAAACAAAGGAATCTGGCAAGAATCCCGTGATCTCGGGTCTGTACCCCGTGTCCACTTTCGCGAGCCGTTTC
This sequence comes from Olea europaea var. sylvestris, assembly GCF_002742605.1. Taxonomy (NCBI): domain Eukaryota; kingdom Viridiplantae; phylum Streptophyta; class Magnoliopsida; order Lamiales; family Oleaceae; genus Olea; species Olea europaea. The sequence continues at coordinate 21,083 of NW_019265970.1, read as the reverse complement.
AAATCAACCTACCAAATTTTGGCCCATTCCGATACCGTCGCGACAAATGACAAAATTGCCCCTGGTACGATTTTGCATTGTTAATTTTCTGTCCAACACTTCTTCAACCTGACATAATTAATAAGGAAATTAATCATTCGGAAGCCCAAACGAAGGAATTTGGCTAAAATCACATGATCCCGAGTCTATGCCCCGAATCAAATTTCGCGGGCCATTTCCAATCAACCTACCAAATTTCGGTCTATTCTGACAACGTCGTGAAAAATGGCAAAATTGCCCCTGGTGCGATTTTGCTTTGTCAATTTTCTGTCCAACACTTTTTCAACCTAACATAATTAATAAGGAAATTTATTATTCAGAGGCCCAAACGAAGGAATTTGGGTAAAATCCCGTGATCCCGGGTCTGTGCCCCCAGTCCGATTTTGAGGGCCATTTCAAATCAACATGCCAAATTTTGGCTCATTCCGACACCGTCGCGATAAATGACAAAATTGCCCTTGGTACGATTTTGCTTTGTTAATTTTCTGTCCAACACTTCTTCAACCTGACATAATCAATAAGCAAATTAATTATTCGGAAGCCCAAATGAAGGAATTTGGCTAAAATCCCGTGATCCCGGTTCTATGCCCCGAGTCCAATTACGCGGGCCCTTTCCAATCGACCTGCCAAATTTCGGCCCATTCAGACACTGTTGCGACAAATGACAAAATTGCCCCTGCTCTGATTTTTCTTTGTTAATTTTTTGTCCAGCACTTCTTCAACCTGACATAATTAATAAGAAAATTAATTATTCGGAGGCCCAAACGAAAGAATTTGGCTAAAATCCCGTGAACCCTGGTCTGTGCCCCGAGTCCATTTTCGCGGACCGTTTCCATTCAACCTGCCAAATTTTGACCCATTCCGACACCGTCTCGACAAATGACAAAATTGCATCTGGTCCGATTTTTCTTTGTTAATTTTCTATCTAGCACTTACTCAACCTGATATAATTAGTGCGAAAATTAATTATTCGGAGACATAAATGAAGGAATTTGGCTAAAATCTCGTAACATCTGGTCTTTGCCCCGAGTCCAATTTCGCGGGCCGTTTCCAAACAACCTGCCAAATTTCGGCCCATTCCGTCACCATCGCGACAAATGACAAAATTGCCCCTGGTGCAGTTTTTCTTTGTTAATTTTCTTTCCAGAATTTCTTCAACCTGACATAATTAACACGAAAATTAATTATTCGGAGGCCCAAACAAAAGAATTTGGGTAAAATCCCGTGATCCCGGTTCTTTGCCCCGAGTCCAATTTCGCGGGCCATTTACAATCAACCGGCCAAATTTCGGCCCATTCCGACACCGTCGCGACAAATGACAAAATTGCCCTTGGTGCGGTTTTTCTTTGCTAATTTTCTATCCAGCACTTCTTCAACCTAATATAATTAATACGAAAATTTATTATTCGGAGGCCCAAACGAAGGATTTTGGCTAAGATACTGTGATCCCGGGTTCGTTCCCCGAGGCCAATTTCACGGGCCCTTTCCAATCTACCGGCCAAATTTTGGCCCATTCCGTCACCGTCGCGACAAATGATAAAACTGCCACAGGTGCAGGTTTTCTTTGTCAATTTTCTATCCAGCACTTCTTCAACCTGAAATAATTAATTCGGAAATTAATTATTCGGATGCCCAAACGAAGGTATTTCGCAAAAATCCCGTGATCCCGGGTACATGCCTCGAGACCAATTTTGCGGGCCGTTTCCAATCAACCTGCCAAATTTCGACCAATTCCGACACCGTCGCGACAATTTACAAAATTGCCCCTAGTGCGGTTTTGGTTTGTTAATTTTCTGTCCAACACTTCTTCAACCTGACATAATTAACAAGGAAATTAATTATTCGGAGTCCCAAACGAAGGAATTTGGCTAAAATCCCGCGATCCCACGTCTATGCCCGAGTCCAATTTCGCGGGCCGTTTCCAATCAACCTGCCAAATTTCGACCCATTCCAACAGTGTCGCGAAAAATGATAAAATTGCCCTTGGTGCGGTTTTGCTTTGTTAATTTTCTTTCCAACACTTCTTAAACCTAACATAATTAATAAGGAAATTAATTATTTGGAGGCCCAAACGAAGGAACAAGGCTAAAATTCCATGATCCCCGGTCTGGGCCCTGAGTCCAATTTCGTGGGCCGTTTCCAATCAACCTGCCAAATTGTTGCCCATTCAGACACCATCGCGACAAATGACAAAATTACCCCTACTTTGATTTTTCTTTATTAATTTTCTGTCCAGCACTTCTTCAACCTGGCATAATTAATACGGAAATTAATTATTCGGAGGCCCAAACGAAGGAATTTGGCTAAAATCCCATGATCCCGGGTCTGTACCCCGAGTCCAATTTCATGGGCCATTTCAAATCAACCTGCCAAATTTTGGCCCATTCCGACACCGTCGTTAAAAATGACAAAATTGCCCTTGGTGCGATTTTGCTTTGTTAATTTTCTATCCAACTCTTCTTCAACCTGACATAATTAATAAGCAAATTAATTATTCGGAGGCCTAAACGAAGGAATTTGGCTAAAATCCCGTGATCGCGGTTCTGTGCCCCGAGTCCAATTACGCGGGCCCTTTCCAATCAACCTGCCAAATTTCGGTCCATTCAAACACTGTCGTGACAAATGACAAAATTACCCATGCTCTGATTTTTCTTTGTTAATTTTCTGTCCAGCACTTCTTCAATCTGACATAATTAATAAGGAAATTAATTATTCGGAGGTCCAAACGAAAGAATTTGGCTAAAATCCCGTGAACCCTAGTCTGTGCCTCGAGTCCATTTTCGCGGGCCGTTTCCATTCAACCTGCCAAATTTTGACCCATTCCGACACTGTCGCGACAAATGACAAAATTGCCCCTGGTCCGATTTTTCTTTATTAATTTTCTGTCCAGCACTTATTCAACTTGACATAATTAGTGCGAAAATTAATTATTCGGAGACCCAAACAA
>NW_019265970.1:0-5199 GCF_002742605.1 Olea europaea var. sylvestris | reverse complement strand
TAATTTTCTGTCCAACACTTCTTCAAACTGACATAATTAATAAGGAAATTAATTATTCGGAGGCCCAAACGAAGGAATTTGGCCAAAATCCCGTGATCCCGGGCCTGTGCCCCGAGTCCAATTTCGCGGGTCGTTTCCAATCAACCTGCCAAATTTCGGCCCATTCCGACACCGTCGTGCCAAATGAAAAAATTACCCCTGGTGCGGTTTATCTTTGTTAATTTTCTGTCCAGCACTTCTTCAACCCCTGGTGCGATTTATCTTTGTTAATTTTCTGTCCAACACTTCTTCAACCTGACATAATCAATAAGGAAATTAATTATTTGGAGTCCCAAACGAAGGAATTTTGCTAAAATCTCATGATCCTAGGTTTGTGCCCTGAGTCCAATCGCGAGCCATTTCCAATCAACCTCCCAAATTTCGGCCAATTCCCACGTCGTCGCGCCAAAGGATAAAATTGCACCTGGTGCGATTTTTTTGGTTAATTTTCTGTCCAGCACTTCTTCAACCTGATATAATTAATAAGGAAATTAATTATTCATAGGCACAAACGACGAAATTTGGCTAAAATCCCGTGATCCCGGGTTAGTACCTCAAGTCCAATTTCGCGGGCCGTTTCCAATCAACGTGCCAAATTTCGGCCCATACCGACACCGTCGTGCCAAATGACAAAATTGCCCCTGGCGCGATTTTTCTCTGTTAATTTTCGGTCCGACACTTCTTCAACCTCACACAATTAATAAGAAAATTAATTATTCGGAGGGCCAAATGAAGGAATTTGGCTAAAATCGCATGATCACGAGTCTGTGCCCCGAGTTCAATTTCACGGGCGATCTCCATTCAACCTGCCGAATTTCGGCTCGTTCTGACACAGTCGCGACAAATGACAAAATTGCCCCTGGTGAGATTTATCTTTTTTAATTTTCTGTCCAACACTTCTTCAACCTGACATAATTAATAAGGAATTTAATTTTTCGGAGGCCCAAACGAAGGAGTTTGGCTAAAATCCCGTGATCCCGTGTCTGTGCCCCGAGTCCAATTTTGTGAGCCGTTTCCAATCGACCTGCCAAATTTCGGCCCATTCGGACACCGTCGCGACAAATGAAAAAATTGCCCCTGGTATGATTTTGCTTTGTTAATTTTCTATCCAGCACATCCTCAACCTGACATAATTAATACGAAAATTAATTATACGGAGACCCACACGAAGGAATTTGGCTAAAATCCCGTGATCCCGGGTCTGTGCCCCAAGTCCAATTTCGCGGGCCGTTTCCCATTAACCTTCCAAATTTTGGCCCATTCCGACACTGTCGCGACAAATGACAAAATTGCCCCTGGTGCAGTTTTGCTTCGTTAATTTTCTGTCCAGCACTTCTTCAACTGACATAATTAATAGGGAAATTAATTATTCGAAGGCCCACACGAAAGAATTTGGCTAAAATCCCTTGATTCCGGGTCTATGCCCCTAGTCCAATTTCGCGGGTCGGTTACAATCAACCTGGCAAATTTTGGCCCATTCAGACACCGTCGCGAAAAATGACAAAATTGCCCCCGGTGCGATTTTGCTTTGTTAATTTTTTGTCCAACACTTATTCAACCTAACATAATCAATAAGGAAATTAATTATTCGGAGGTCTAAATGAAGGAATTTGGCTAAAATCCCGTTATCCTGGGTCTATACCCCAAGACCAATTTCGCGGGCCGTTTCCAATCAACCTACTAAATTTTGGCCTATTCTGAAGTCGTCGTGAAAAATGCCAAAATTGTCCACAGTGCAGTTTTGCTTTGTTAATTTTCTATCCAACATTTCTTCAACCTGACATAATTAATAAGGAAATTAATTATTCGGAGGCCCAAATGAAGGAATTTGGCTAAAATCTCGTGATCCTGGGTCTATGCCCCGAGTCCAATTTCGCGGGCCGTTTCCAATCAACCAGCCAAATTTTGGCCCATTCTGACAACATCGCGCCAAATGACAAAATTACCCCTTGTACGGTTCTGCTTTGTTAATTTTCTGTCTAGTACTTCTCCAACCTGACATAATTAATAAGGAAGTTAATTATTCGGAGGCCCGAACGAAGGAATTCGGCTAAAATATCATGATCACGGGTCTGTGCCCCGAGTCCAATTTCGCGGGCCGTTTCCAACCAACCTGCCAATTTTCGGCCCATTCCGACACCATCGCGAAAAAGGACAAAATTGCCCATGGTGCGATTTTTCTTTGTTAATTTTCTGTCTAACACTTCTTCAACATGACATAATTAATAAGAAAATTAATTATTCAGTGGCCCAAACGAAGGAATTTGGCTAAAATCCCATGATCCAGGGTTTGTGCCCCGAGTCCAATTTCGCGGGCCGTTTTCAATCAACCTGCCAAATTTCAGCCCATTTCGACACCGTCGCGAAATATGACAAGATTGCCCCTAGTGCGATTTTCCTTCGTTAATTTTCTGTCCAACACTTCTTCAACATGACGTAATTAATAAGCAAATTAATTATTCGAAGGCCCAAACGAAGGAATTTGGTTAAAATCCCGTGATCCAGGGTCTGTGCCCTGAGTCTAATTTCGCGGGCCGCTTCCAATCAACCCTCCAAATTTCGGCCCATTTCGATACCGTCGCGCCAAATGACAAAATTGCCCCTGTTGTGGCTTATCTTTGTTAATTTTCTGTCCAACACTTCCTCAACCTGACATAATTAATTAAGGAAATTAATTATTCGGAGGCCCAAACGAACGAATTTGGCTAAAATCTCGTGATCTCGGGTCTATGCCCCGAGTCTAATTTCGCGGGCCGTTTCCAATCAACCTGCCAAATTTCGGCCAATTCTGACACCGTCGCGCCAAATGACGAAATTACCCTGGTGCAATTTTTCTTTGTTAATTTTCTATCCAGCACTGCTTCAACCTGACATAATTAATAAGGAAATTAATGGTTCGGAGCCTGAAATGAAGGAATTTGACTAAAATCCAGTGATCCCGGGTCTGTGACTCGAGTCAAATTTTGCGGGTCGTTTCAAATTAACATGCTAAATTTCGGCCCATTCTGACACCGTCACGCCAAATGACGAAATTACCCTGGTGCGGTTTTGTTTTTGTTAATTTTCTGTCCAGCACTTCTTCAACCTGACATAATTAATAAGGAAATTAATTGTTCGGAGGTCGAAATGAAGAAATTTGACTAAAATCCCGTGATACCGAGTCTGTGCCCCGTGTCCAATTTCACGGGCCGTTTCCAATCAACCAGCCAAATTTCAACCCATTCCAACATCGTCGTGCCAAATGAAAAAATTGCCCCTGGTGCGGTTTATCTTTGTTAATTTTCTGTCCAACACTTCTTCAACCTGACATAATTAATAAGGAAATTAATTATTCGGAGGCCCAAACGAAGGAATTTGGCTAAAATCCCGTGATCCCGGGTCAGTGCCCCTAGTCCAATTTCGCAAGCCGTTTCCAATCAACCTCCCAAATTTTGGCCCATTCCCATACCGTCGCGCCAAAAGATAAAATTACCCCTGGTGCGATTTTTATTGTTAATTTTCTGTCCAGCACTTCTTCAACCTGACATAATTAATAAGGAAATTAATTATTCATAGGCCCAAACGACGGAATTTGGCTAAAATCCCATGATCCCGGGTTAGTGCCTCGAGTCCAATTTCGCTGGCCGTTTCCAATCAACGTGCAAAATTTCGGCCCATTCCGACACCGTCGCGCCAAATGACAAAATTGCCCCTGGTGCGATTTTTCTCTGTTAATTTTCTATCCGACACTTCTTCAACCTGACATAATTCATAAGGAAATTAATTATTCGGAGGCCCAAACGAAGAAATTTGGCTAAAATCGCGTGATGACGGGTCTGTGCGCCGAGTCTAATTTCCCTGGCAGTCTCCAATCAACCTGCGAAATTTCGGCCCATTCCGACGCCGTCACGACAAATGACAAAATCGCCCCTGGTGAGATTTATCTTTTTTAATTTTCTGTCCAACATTTCTTCAACTTGACATAATTAACAAGGAATTTAATTTTTCGGAGGCCTAAACGAAGGAATTTGGCTAAAATCTCGTGATCCCACGTCTGTGCCCCGAGTCTAATTTCGCGGACCGTTTCCAATCAACCTGTCAAATTTCGGCCCATTCCGATTCTGTCGCGAAAAATGAACAAATTGCCCCTGGTGCGATTTTGCTTTGTTAATTTTCTGCCCAGCACTTCTTCAACCTGACGTAATTAATAGGGAAATTAATTATTCTGAAGTCCAAACGAAGGAATTTTGCTAAAATCCCGTGATCCCGGGTTTGTGCACCAAGTCCAATTTCGCGGGCCGTTTCCAATCAACCTGCTAAATTTCGGCCCATTCAGACACCGTTGCGAAAAATAACAAAATTGCCCCTGGTACGATTTTACTTTGTAAATTTTCTGTCCAGCACTTCTTCAACCTGACATAATTAATAAGGAAATTAATTATTCGGAGACCCAAACGAAGGAATTTGACTAAAATCCCATTTTCCTGGTTCTGTGCCTCGAGTCCAATTCCGCGGGTCGTTCCCAATCAACCAGCCAAATTTTGGCCCATTCCGAAATCGTCGCGAAAAATGACAAAATTGCCCGTGGTGTGATTTTGCTTTGTTAATTTTCTGTCCAACACTTCTTCAACCTGACAAAATTAATAAGGAAATTAATTATTCGGAGGCCCAAACGAAGGAATTTGGCTGAAATCCCGTGATCCCGGGTCTGTGCCCCGAGTCCAATTTCCCGGCCCGTTTCCAATAAACCTGCCAAATTTCGGCCCATTCTGACACCTTGCAAAAAATGACAAAATTGCCCATGGTGCGGTTTTGCTTTGTTAATTTTCTGTCCAGCACTTCTTCAACCTGACATTATTAATACGAAAATTAATTATTCGGAGGCCCAAACGAAGGAATTTGGCTAAAATCCCATGATCCTGGGTCTTTGCCCCGGGTCCAATTTCGTGGGACGTTTCCAATCAACCTGCCAAATTGCGGCCCATTCTGAAATCGTCGCAAAAAATTACAAAATTGCCCCTAGTACGGGCTTGCTTTGCCAATTTTCTGTTCAACACTTCTTCAACCTACCATAATCAATAAGGAAATTAATTATTCAGAGGCTCAAACGAAGGAATTTGGGTAAAATCCCGTAATCCTGGGTCTGTGCCCCGAGTCCAATTTTGCAGGCCGCTTCCAATC
>NW_019265969.1:0-8687 GCF_002742605.1 Olea europaea var. sylvestris | reverse complement strand
AAATGTAGCGACCCTTTTGGATTGCACTCACCACTTCGTCGTGACGTACGAGGGATTTTGAGCATTTTTTGAAGAACGTGCAGATGCATATTTGGGTTGATGACGTTCGAAGAATTGAGCATAACTTTTGCAGACGGTGTCCATTTTGGGACCATAAGTAGTTTTCGGAAATGTAGCGACCGCTGTGGGTTTAGCTCACGATTTCGTAATGATGTACTGTGGTTTTCATCCTTTTTTTGGAGAACGACCACTCGCATATTTTTAACGCTTTGATTTTCGACCTTCGAAGAAATGAGCGTAACTTATGCAAACGGTGTCCGTTTTGGGCCCATAAGTACTTTTCGGAAATGTAGCGACCCTTTTGGATTGCACTCGCCACTTCGTCGTGACGTACAAGGGATTTTGACTATTTTTTGAAGAACGTGTAGCTGCATATTTTGATTGATGGCGTCGAAGAATTGAGCATAACTTTTGCAGACGGTGTCCGTTTTGGGTCCATAAGTAGTTTTCGGAAATGTAGTGACCATTGTGGGTTTAGCTCACGATTTCATAATGACGTACTGGGGTTTTCGTCCTTTTTTGAAGAACGACCACTCGCATATTTTTAACGCATGGATTTTCGACCTTCGAAGAAATGAGCGTAACTTATGCAAACGGTGTCCGTTTCGGGCCCATAAGTACTTTTCGGAAATGTCGCGACCCTTTTGGATTGCACTCACCACTTCGTCGTGACGTACGAGGGATTTTGAATATTTTTTGAAGAACGTGCAGCTGCATATTTGGATTGATGGCGTTCGAAGAATTGAGCATAACTTTTGCAGACGGTGTCCGTTTTGGGACCATAAGTAGTTTTCGGAAATGTAGCTATCGTTGTGGGTTTAGCTCATGATTTCGTAATGACGTACTAGGGTTTTCGTCCCTTTTTTGAAGAACGACCACTCGCATATTTTTAACGCATGGATTTTCGACCTTCGAAGAAATGAGCGTAACTTATGCAAACGGTGTCCGTTTTGGGCCCATTAGTACTTTTCGGAAATGTAGCGACCCTTTTGGATTGCACTCACCACTTCATCGTCACGTACGAGGGATTTTGAGCATTTTTTGAAGAACGTGCAGCTGCATATTTAGATTGATGGCGTTCAAAGAATTGAGCATAACTTTTGCAGACTGTGTCCGTTTTGGGACCATAAGTAGTTATCGGAAATGTAGCGACCGTTGTGGGTTTAGCTCACGATTTCATAATGACGTACTGGGGTTTTCGTCCTTTTTTGAAGAACGACCACTCGCATATTTTTAACGCATGGATTTTCGACCTTCGAAGAAATGAGCGTAACTTATGCAAACGGTGTCCGTTTTGGGCCCATTAGTACTTTTCGGAAATGTAGCGACCCTTTTGGATTGCACTCACCACTTCGTCGTGACGTACGAGGGATTTTGACCCTATTTTGAAGAACGTGCAGCTGCATATTTGGATTGATGGCGTTCGAAGAATTGAGCATAACTTTTGCAGACGGTGTCCGTTTTGGGACAATAAGTAGTTTTCGGAAATGTAGCGTCCATTTTGCTCATGATTTCGTAATGACATAATGGGGTTTTCGTCCTTTTTTTGAAGAACGACCACTCGCATATTTTTAACCCATGGATTTTCGACCTTCGAAGAAATGAGCGTAACTTATGCAAACGGTGTCCGTTTTGGGCCCATAAGTACTTTTCGAAAATGTAGCGACCCTTTTAGATTGCACTCACCACTTCATCGTGACGTACGAGGGATTTTGACCATTTTTTGAAGAACGTGCAGCTGCATATTTGGATTGATGGCGTTCGAAGAATTGAGCATAACTTTTGCAGACGGTGTCCGTTTTGGGACCATAAGTAGTTTTCGAAAATGTAGCGACCATTGTGGGTTTAGCTCACGAATTCGTAATAACGTACTGGGGTTTTTGTCCTTTTTTTGAAGACCGACCACTCGCGTATTTTTAACGCATGGATTTTCAACCTCCGAAGAAATGAGCGTAACTTATGCAAACGGCGTCCGTTTTGGGCCCATAAGTACTTTTCCGAAATGTAGCAACCCTTTTGGATTGTACTCACCACTTCGTCGTGACGTACGAGGGATTTTGACCATTTTTTGAAGAACGTGAAGCTGCATATTTGGATTGATGGCGTTCGAAGAATTGAGCATAACTTTTCCATACGGTGTCCGTTTTAGGACCATAAGTAGTTTTCGAAAATGTAGCGACCGTTGTGGGTTTAGCTCACGATTTCGTATTAAAGTACTGGGGTTTTCATCCCTTTTTTGAAGAACGACCACTCACATATTTTTAACGCATGGATTTTCGACCTTCGAAAAATGAGCGTAACTTATGCAAACGGTGTCCGTTTTGGGCCTATAAGTACTTTTCGGAAATGTAGCGACCCTTTTGGATTGCACTAACCATTTCGTCGTGACATACGAAGGATTTTGAGCATTTTTTGAAGGGCGTGCATCTGCATATTTGGATTGATGGCGTTCTAAGAATTGAGCATAACTTTTGCAGACGGTGTCCGTTGGGACCATAAGTAGTTATCGGAAATGTAGCGACCGTTGTGGGTTTAGCTCACTATTTTGTAATGACGTATTGGGGTTTTCGTCCTTTTTTTGAAGAACGACCACTCGCATATTTTTAGCTCTTGGATTTTCGACCTTCGAAGAAATGAGCGTAACTTATGGAAACGGTGTCCGTTTTGGGCCAATAAGTACTTTTCGAAAATGTAGCGACCCTTTTGGATTGCACTCACCACTTCGTCGTGACGTACGAGGGATTTTGAGCATTTTTTGAAGAACGTGCAGCTGCATATTTGGATTAATGGCGTTCGAAGAATTGAGCATAACTTTTGCAGACGGTATCCGTTTTGGGACCATAAGTAGTTTTCGGAAATGTGGCGACCGCTGTGGGTTTAGCTCACGATTTCGAATGATGTACTGTGGTTTTCATCCTTTTTTTGAAGAATGACCACTCGCATATTTTTAACGCTTGGATTTTCGACTTTCGAAGAAATGAGCGTAACTTATGCAAACGGGGTCCATTTTGGGCCCATAAGTACTTTTCGAAAATGTAGCGACCCTTTTGGATTGCACTCACCACTTCGTCGTGACGTACGAGGGATTTTGACTATTTTTTGAAGAACGTGTAGCTGCATATTTTGATTGATGGCGTCGAAGAATTGAGCATAACTTTTTCAGACGGAGTTCGTTTTGGGACCATAAGTAGTTTTCGGAAATGTAGCGACCGTTGTGGGTTTAGCTCACGATTTCATAATGACGTACTGGGGTTTTCGTCCATTTTTTGAAGAACGACCACTCGCATATTTTTAACGCATGGATTTTCGACCTTCGAAGAAATGAGCGTAACTTATGCAAATGGTGTCCGTTTTTGGCCCATAAGTGCTTTTCGAAAATGTAGCGACCCTTTTGGATTGCGCTCACCACTTCGGCGTGACGTAAGAGGGATTTTGATCATTTTTTGAAGAACGACCACTCGCATATTTTTAACGCATGGATTTTCGACCTTCGAAGAAATGAGCGTAACTTATGCAAACGGTGTCCGTTTTTGGCCCATAAGTGCTTTTCGAAAATGTAGCGACCCTTTTGGATTGCGCTCACCACTTCGGCGTGACGTAAGAGGGATTTTGATCATTTTTTGAAGAACGTGCGCTGCATATTTGGATTGATGGTGTTCAAAGAATTGAGCATAACTTTTGCAGACGGTGTCCGTTTTGGGACCACAAGTAGTTTTCGGAAATGTAGCGACCGTTGTGGGTTTAGCTCACGATTTCATAACGACGTATTGGGGTTTTCGTCCTTTTTTTGAAGAATGACCACTCGCATATTTTTAACGCTTGGATTTTCCACCTTCGAAGAAATGAGCGTAATTTATGCAAACGGCGTCCGTTTTGGGCCCATAAGTACTTTTTCGAAATGTAGCGACCCTTTTGGATCGCACTCACCACTTCGTCGTGACGTACAAGGGATTTTGACCATTTTTTGAAGAACGTGCAGCTGCATATTTGGATTGATGGCGTTCGAAGAATTGAGCATAACTTTTGCAGACGGTGTCCGTTGGGACCATAAGTAGTTATTGAAAATGTAGCGACCGTTGTGGGTTTAGCTCCCGATTTAGTAATGACGTATTGGGGTTTTCGTCCTTTTTTTGAAGAACGATCACTCGCATATTTTTAGCGCTTGGATTTTCGACCTTCGAAGAAATGAGCGTAACTTATGCAAACGGTGTCCGTTTTGGGCCCATAAGTACTTTTCCGAAATGGAGCGACCCTTTTGGATTGTACTCACCACTTCGTCGTGACGTACGAGGGATTTTGACCATTTTTTGAAGAACGTGCAGCTGCATATTTTGATTGATGGCGTCGAAGAATTGAGCATAACTTTTGCAGACGGTGTCCGTTTTGGGACCATAAGTAGTTTTCGGAAATGTGGCGACCGCTGTGGGTTTAGCTCAAGATTTCGTAATGACGTATTAGGGTTTTCGTCCTTTTTTTGAAGACCGACCACTCGCGTATTTTTAACGCATGGATTTTCAACCTCCGAAGAAATGAGCGTAACTTATGCAAACGGCGTCCGTTTTGGGCCCATAAGTACTTTTCCGAAATGGAGCGACCCTTTTGGATTGTACTCACCACTTCGTCGTGACGTACGAGGGATTTTGACCATTTTTTGAAGAACGTGCAGCTGCATATTTTGATTGATGGCGTCGAAGAATTGAGCATAACTTTTGCAGACGGTGTCCGTTTTGGGACCATAAGTAGTTTTCGGAAATGTGGCGACCGCTGTGGGTTTAGCTCAAGATTTCGTAATGACGTATTAGGGTTTTCGTCCTTTTTTTGAAGACCGACCACTCGCGTATTTTTAACGCATGGATTTTCAACCTCCGAAGAAATGAGCGTAACTTATGCAAACGGCGTCCGTTTTGGGCCCATAAGTACTTTTCCGAAATGGAGCGACCCTTTTGGATTGTACTCACCACTTCGTCGTGACGTACGAGGGATTTTGACCATTTTTTGAAGAACGTGCAGCTGCATATTTGGATTGATGGCGTTCGAAGAATTGAGCATAACTTTTCCATACGGTGTCCGTTTTGGGACCATAAGTAGTTTTCAAAAATGTAGCGACCGTTGTGGGTTTAGCTCACGATTTCGTAATGAAGTACTGGGGTTTTCATCCCTTTTTTGAAGAACGGCCACTCACATATTTTTAACGCATGGATTTTCGACCTTCGAAAAATGAGCATAACTTAGGCAAACGGTGTCCGTTTTGGGCCTATAAGTACTTCTCGGAAATGTAGCGACCCTTTTGGATTGCACTTACCATTTCATCGTGATGTTCGAAGGATTTTGAGCATTTTTTGAAGAACGTGCAGCTGCATATTTGGATTGATGGCGTTCGAAGAATTGAGCATAACTTTTGCAGACGGTGTCCGTTGGGACCATAAGTAGTTATCGAAAATGTAGCGACCGTTGTGGGTTTAGCTCCCGATTTAGTAATGACGTATTGGGGTTTTCGTCCTTTTTTTGAAGAACGATCAGTCGCATATTTTTAGCGCTTGGATTTTCGACCTTCGAAGAAATGAGCGTAACTTATGCAAACGGTGTCCGTTTTGGGCCCATAAGTACTTTTCAGAAATGTAGCGACCGTTTTCGGTTTAGCTCACGATTTCGTAATGACGTATTAGGGTTTTCGTCCTTTTTATGAAGAACGACCACTCGCATATTTTTAACGCTTGGATTTTCGACCTTCGAAGAAATGAGCGTAACTTATGCAAACGGTGTCCGTTTTGGGCCCATAAGTACTTTTCAGAAATGTAGCGACCGTTTTCGGTTTAGCTCACGATTTCGTAATGACGTATTAGGGTTTTCGTCCTTTTTATGAAGAACGACCACTCGCATATTTTTAACGCTTGGATTTTCGACCTTCGAAGAAATGAGCGTAACTTATGCAAACGGTGTCCGTTTTGGGCCCATAAGTACTTTTCAGAAATGTAGCGACCCTTTTGGATTGCACTTACCACTTCGTCATGACGTACGAGGGATTTTGACCATTTTTTGAAGAACGTGGAGCTGCATATTTGGATTGATGGCGTTCCAAGAATTGAGCATAACTTTTGCAGTCGGTGTCCATTTTGGGACCATAAGTAGTTTTTAGAAATGTAGCGACCGTTGTCGGTTTAGCTCACGATTTCGTAATGACGAACTCGGGTTTTCGTCCTTTTTTTGAAGAATGACCACTCGCATATTTTCAACGCTTGGATTTTCGACCTTCGAAGAAATGAGCGTAACTTATTCAAACGGTGTCCGTTTTGGGCCCATAAGTACTTTTCGGAAATGTAGCGACCCTTTTGGATTGCACTCACCACTTCGTCGTGACGTACGAGGGATTTTGAGCATTTTTTGAAGAACGTGCAGCTGCATATTTGGATTGATTGCGTTCGAAGAATTGAGCATAACTTTTGCAGTCGGTGTCCATTTTGGGACCATAAGTAGTTTTCGAAAATGTAGCGACCGTTGTCGGTTTAGCTCACGATTTCGTAATGACGAACTCGGGTTTTCGTCCTTTTTTTGAAGAATGACCACTCGCATATTTTCAACGCTTGGATTTTCGACCTTCGAAGAAATGAGCGTAACTTATGCAAACGGAGTCCGTTTTGCGCCCATAAGTACTTTTCGGAAATGTAGCGACCCTTTTGGATTGTACTCACCACTTCGTTGTGACGTATTAGAGATTTTGACCATTTGTTGAAGAACGAGCACCCGCATATTTGGATTGATGGCGTTCGAAGAATTGAGCAAAACTTTCATAGACGGTGTCCGTTATGGGACCATAAGTAGTTTTTGGAAATGTAGCGACCGTTGTGGGTTTAGCTCACGATTTCGCAATGACGTACTGGGGTTTTTGGCCTTTTTTTGAGGAATGACCACTCGCATATTTTTAACGCTTGGATTTTCGACCTTCGAAGAAATGAGCGTAACTTATGCAAACGGTGTCCGTTTTGGGCCCATAAGTACTTTTCGGAAATGTAGCGACCCTTTTGGATTGCACTCACCTCTTCATCGTGACGTACGAGGGATTTTGACCATTTTTTGAAGAACGTGCAGCTACATATTTGGATTGATGGCGTTCGAAGAATTTAGCATAACTTTTGCAGACGGTGTCCGTTTTGGGACCACAAGTAGTTTTCGAAAATGTAGCGACCGTTGTGGGTTTAGCTCACGATTTCATAATGATGTACTGGGGTTTTCATCCTTTTTTAGAAGAACGACCACTCGCATATTTTTAACGCTTGGATTTTCGACCTTCGAAGAAATGAGCGTAACTTATGCAAACGGTGTCCGTTTTGGGCCCATAAGTACTTTTCGGAAATCTAGCGACCCTTTTGGATTGCACTCACCACTTCGTCGTGTCGTACGAGGGATTTTGACCATTTTTTAAAGAACGTGCAGCTGCATATTCGGATTGATGGCGTTCGAAGAATTGAGCATAACTTTTGCAGACGGAGTCCGTTTTGGGACCATAAGTAATTTTCAGAAATATACCGACCGTTGTGGGTTTAGCTCACGATTTCGTGATGACGTACTGGGGTTTTCCTCCTTTTTTTGAAGAACGACCACTCGCATATTTTTAAAGCTTGGATTTTCGACCTTCGAAGAAATGAGCGTAACTCATGCAAACGGTGTCCGTTTTGGGCCCATAAGTACTTTTCGAAAATCTAGCGATCCTTTTGGATTGCACTCACCACTTCGTTGTGTCGTATGAGGGATTTTGACCATTTTTTGAAGAACGTACAGCTGCATATTTGGATTGATGGCGTTCGAAGAATTGAGCATAACTTTTGCAGACGGAGTCCGTTTTGGGACCATAAGTAGTTTTCAGAAATGTAGCGACCATTGTGGGTTTAGCTCACGATTTCGTAATGACGTACTCGGGTTTTCGTCCTTTTTTGGAAGAACGACCACTCGCATATTTTCAACGCTTGGATATTCGACCTTCGAAGAAATGAGCGTAACTTATGCAAACGGTGTCCGTTTTGGGCCCATAAGTACTTTTCGGAAATGTAGCGACCCTTTTGGATTGTACTCACCACTTCGTCGTGACGTATGAGGGATTTTGACCATTTTTTGAAGAACGTGCAGCTGCATATTTGGATTGATGGCACTCGAAGAATTGAGCATAACTTTTGCAGACGGAGTCCGTTTTGGGACCATAAGTAGTTTTCAGAAATGTAGCGACCATTGTGGGTTTAGCTCACGATTTCGTAATGACGTACTCGGGTTTTCGTCCTTTTTTGGAAGAACGACCACTCGCATATTTTCAACGCTTGGATTTTCGACCTTCGAAGAAATGAGCGTAACTTATGCAAACGGAGTCCGTTTTGCGCCCATAAGTACTTTTCGGAAATGTAGCGACCCTTTTGGATTGTACTCACCACTTCGTCGTGACGTATGAGGGATTGTGACCATTTTTTGAAGAACGTACAGCTACATATTCGGATTGATGGCGTTCGAAGAATTTAGTATAGCTTTTGCAGACGGTGTCCGTTTTGGGAACACAAGTAGTTTTCGGAAATGTAGCGACCCTTTTGGATTGTACTCACCACTTCGTCGTGACGTACGAGGGATTGTGACCATTTTTTGAAGAA
>NW_019265968.1:0-8687 GCF_002742605.1 Olea europaea var. sylvestris | reverse complement strand
CGACGGTGTCGGAATGGGCGAAAATTTGATAGGTTGATCTTAAACAAAAGTCGCGCCAGGGGCAATTTCGTCATTTGTCGCGACGGGGTCGGAATGGGCTAATATTTGACAGGTTGATCGGAAACGAAAATTGCGCCTGGGGCAATTTCGTCATTTATCGCGACGGTGTCGGAATGGGCTGAAATTTGATAGGTTGATCGGAAACAAAAGTCGCGCAAGGGGCAATTTCGTCATTTATAGCGGCGGTGTCGGAATGGGCTAAAATTTGACAGGTTGATCGGAAACGAAAACCGCGCAAGGGGCAATTTCGTCATTTATCGTGACGGTGTCAAAATGGGATGAAATTTGACTGGTTGATCGGAAACAAAAATCGTGCCAGGGGCAATTTCGTCATTTTTTGCGACGGTGTCGGAATGGGCGGAAATTTGACAAGTTGATGTTAAACAAAAGTCGCGTCAGGGGAAATTTTGTCAAGTTGTCGCGACGGTGTCAGAATGAGCTGATATTTGACAGGTTGATCGGAAACGAAAATTGCGCTAGTGCCAATTTCATCATTTATCGCGACGGTGTCGGAATGGGCTTAAATTTGACAGGTTGATCAGAAACAAAAGTCGCGCCGGGGCAATTTCGTCATTCTTTGCGGCGGTGTCAGAATGGGCTGAAATTTGATAGGTTGATCTTAAACAAAAGTTGCGCCTAGGGCAATTTCGTCATTTGTCGCGACGGTGTCGGAATGGGCTGAAATTTGGCAAGTTGATCGGAAACGAAAGCCGCGCCAGGGGTAATTTCGTCATTTATCGCGACTGTGTTGGAACAGGCTGAAAATTGACAGGTTGATCGGAAACAAAAGTCGCGCCAGGGGCAATTTCGTCATTTTTAGCGGCGGTGTCGGAATGGGCTAAAATTTGACAGGTTGGTCGGAAACAAAAATTGTGCCAGGGGCAATTACATCATTTTTCTCGACGGTGTCGGAATGGGCTGAAATTTGATAGGTTGATCGAAAACGAAAATTGCGCCAGGTTCAATTTCGTCATTTATCGCGACGGTGTCGGAATGGGCTGAAATTTGACAGGTTAATCGGAAACAAAAGTCGTACCAGGGGCAATTTCTTCATTTATAGCGGCGATGTCGGAATGGGCTGAAATTTGACTGGTTGATCGAAAACGAAAATCGCGCCAGGGGCAATTTCGTCATTTATCCTGACTGTGTCGGAGTGGGATAAAATTTGATTGGTTGATCGGAAACAAAAATTGTGCCAAGGTCAATTTTGTCTTTTTTTGCGAAGGTGTCGGAATGGGCGAAAATTTGACAGGTTGTTCTTAAACAAAAGTCGCGCCAGGGGCAGTTTCGTCATTTACAGCGACGGTGTCGGAATGGGCTGAAATTTGACAGGTTGATCGGAAATGAAAACCGTACTTGGGGCAATTTCTTTATTTATTACGACGGTGTCGGAATGGGCTGAAATTTGACTGGTTGATCGGAAACAAAAATTGTGCCAGTGGCAATTTCGTCATTTTTCGCGACGGTGTCGAAATGCGCGGAAATTTGATGGGTTGATCTTAAACAAAAGTTGCGCCAGGGGCATTTTCATCATTTGTCACGACGGTGTCGGAATGGGCTGATATTTGACAGGTTGATAGGAAACGAAAACTGCGCCAAGGGCAATTTCGTCATTTATCGCGACGGTGTTTGAATGGGCTGAAATTTGACAAGTTGATCAAAAACAGAAGTTGCGCCAGGGGTAATTTAGTCATTTCTCGTGACGGTGTCAGAATGGGCTGAAATTTGATAGGTTGATCTTAGTAAAAAGTTGAGCCTTGGGCAATTTCATCATTTATAGCGACGGTGTCGGAATGGCTTGAAATTTGACTGGCTGATCGGAAACAAAAATCGTGCCAGGGGCAATTTCGTCATTTTTCGTTACGGTGTTAGAATGGGATGAAATTTGACAGGTTGATCTTAAACAAAAGTCGCGCCTGAGACAATTTCATCATTTGTCCCGACGGGGTCGGAGTGGACTGAACTTTGACCGATTGATAGGAAACAAAAATTACGCTAGTGGCAATTTCGTCATTTATCACGACGGTGTTAGAATGGGCTGAAATTTGACAGGTTGATCGGAATAAAAAGTCACGTGAGGGGCAATTTCGTCGTTTATAGCGGTGGTGTCGGAATGGGCTGAAATTTAATAGGCTGGTCGGAAACAAAAATCGTACCAGGGGCAATTTCGTCATTTTCGTGACGGTGTCGGAATGGGCTGAAATTTGACAGGTTGATCGGAAATGAAAACCATGCCAGGGGTAATTTCGTTATTTATCGCGACGGTGTCAGAATGGGCTGAAATTTAATAGGTTGATCGGAAACTAATGTCGCGCCAGGGGCAATTTTGTCATTTATAGCGGCGGTGTCGGAATGGGCTGATATATGACAGGTTGATCGGAAACGAAAATTGCTCCAGGGGCAATTTCTTTATTTATCGCGACGGTGTCGAAATGGGCTGAAATTTGACCAGTTGATCGACAACCAAAATCGTACCAGGGGCAATTTTGTCATTTTTCACGACGGTGTAGGATTGGGCTGAAATTTGACAGGTCGATCTTAAACAAAAGTCGCGCTGGGGAAATTTGACTGGTTGATCGGAAACAAAAATCGTGCCAGGGGCAATTTCGTCATTTTTCGCAACGGTGTCGGAATGGGCAAAAATTTGACAGGTTGATCTTAAACAAAAGTCGCGCCAGGGGCAATTTCGTCATTTGTCGCGACGGTATCGGAATGGGCTGATATTTGATAGGTTGATCGAAAACGAAAAACGCGCCATGGGCGATTTCGTCATTTATCATGACAGTGTCAGAGTGGGCTGAAATTTGACAGGTTGATTGGAAACAAAAGTCGCGCCAGGGGCAATTTCATCATTTATAGCGACGGTGTCGGAATAGGCTGAAATTTGACAGGTTGATCGGAAACGAAAACCGCGCAAGGGGCAATTTCGTCATTTATCGCGACGGTATTGGAATGGGATGAAATTTGACTGGTTGATCGGAAACGAAAATTGCGACAGGGGCAATTTCGTCATTTATAGCGACGGTGTCGGAATGGGCTGAAATTTGACAGGTTGATCGAAAATGAAAATCGCGCCAGGGGCAATTTCATTATTTATCGCGACGGTGTCGGAATGGGCTGAAATTAGACAGGTTGATCGGAAACAAAAGTTGAGCCAGGGGCAATTTCATCATTTATAGCGGCAGTGTCGAAATGGGCTGAAATTTGATAGGCTGATCGGAAAAGAAAATCACGCCAGGGGCAATTTCATCATTTATAGCGACTGTGTCGGAATGGGATGAAATTTGACTGGTTGATCGGAAACAAAAATCGTGCCAGGGACAATTTCGTTATTTTTTGCGACGGTGTCGGAATGGTCGGAAATTTGACAGGTTGATCTTAAACAAAAGTCGCGCTAGGGGCAATTTCGTCATTTATAGCGGCGGTGTAGGAATGGGCTGAAATTTGACAGGTTAATCGGAAACTAAAATCGCGCCAGGGGCAATTTCATCATTTATCACGACGGTGTCGGAATGGGATGAAATTTGACTGGTTGATCGGAAACAAAAATTGTGCCAGGGGCAATTTCGGCATTTTTTACGACGGTGTCGGAATGGTCGGAAATTTGACAGCTTGATCTTAAACAAAAGTCACGCCAGGGGCAATTTCGTCATTTGTCGCGTCGGTGTCGGAATGGCTGATATTTGACAGGTTGATCGGAAACAAAAGTCGCACCAAGGGCAATTTCATCATTTTTCGCGACAGTGTAGGAATGGGCTGAAATTTGACAGGTCGATCTTAAACAAAAGTCGCGCTTGGGGAAATTTTGTCATTTGTCGCGACGGTGTCGGAATGGGCTGAAATTTGACAGGTTGATCGGAAACGAAAATCGCGCCAGGGGCAATTTTGTCATTTATCGCTACGGTGTCGGAATGTGCTGAAATTTGACTGGTTGATCGGCAACAAAAATCCTGACAGGGGCAATTTCGTCATTTTTCGCAACGGTGTCGAAATGGGTGGAAATTTTAAAATGTTGATCTTAACCAAAAGTCACGCCAGGGGTAATTTCGTCATTTGTCGTGACGGTGTCGGAATGGGCTGATATGTGACCGGTTGATCGGAAAAAAAAGTCGCGCCAAGGGCAATTTCGTCATTTTTCGCGACGATGTAGGATTGGGCTGAAATTTGACAGGTCGATCTTAAACAAAAGTCGCGCTTGCGGAAATTTCATCATTTGTCGCGACGGTGTCGGAATGGGCTGAAATTTGATAGGTTGATCGGAAACGAAAATCGCGCCGGGGGTAATTTCGTCATTTATCGCTACGGTGTCGGAATGTGCTGAAATTTGACTAGTTGATCGGCAACAAAAATCGTGTCAGGGGCAATTTCGTCATTTTTCGGGACGGTGTCGGAATGGGTGGAAATTTGACATGTTGATCTTATCCAAAAGTCGCGCCGGGGGCAATTTCGTCATTTGTCGTGACGATGTCGGAATGGGCTGAAATTTGACAGGTTGATCGGAAACGAAAGTCGCGCCAGGGGCAATTTCGTCATTTATAGCGGCAGTGTCGGAATGGGCTGAAATTTGATAGGCTGATCGGAAACGAAAATCTTATCACGACTGTGTCGAAAAGGGATGAAATTTGACTGGTTGATAGGAAACAAAAATCGTACCAGGGGCAATTTCGTCATTTTTTGCGACGGTGTCGGAATGGTCGGAAATTTGATAGGTTGATCTTAAACAAAAGTCGCGCTAGGGGCAATTTCATCATTTATAGCGACGGTGTCGGAATAGGCTGAAATTTGGCAGGTTGATCGGAAACGAAAACCGCGCCAGGGGCAATTTCGTCATTTATCGCGACGGTGTCGGAATGGGATGAAATTTGGTTGGTTGATTAGAAACAAAAATCGTGCCAGGGGCAATTTTATCATTTTTTGCGACGGTGTCGGAATGGTCGAAAATTTGACGGGTTGATCTTAAACAAAAGTTGCGCCAGGGGCAATTTCGTGATTTGTCGCGACGGTGTCGGAATGGGCTGATATTTGACAGGTTGACCGGAAGTGAAAATCGCGCCTGGGGCAATTTCGTCATTTATCGCGACAGTGTCGGAATGGGTTGAAATTTGACTGGTTGATCGGCAATATAAATCGTGCCAGGGGCAATTTTCGTCATTTTTCGGGACGGTGTCGGAATGGGTGGAAATTTGACATGTTGATCTTATCCAAAAGTCGCGCCGGGGGCAATTTCGTCATTTGTCGGAATGTCGGAATGGGCTGAAATTTGACAGGTTGATCGGAAACAAAAGTCGCGCCAGGGGCAATTTCGTCATTTATAGCGACGGTGTCGAAATGGGCTGAAATTTGACAGGTTGATCGGAAACGAAAACCGCGCCAGGGGCAATTTCA
The DNA here is from genome assembly GCF_002742605.1 of Olea europaea var. sylvestris. NCBI lineage: Eukaryota > Viridiplantae > Streptophyta > Magnoliopsida > Lamiales > Oleaceae > Olea > Olea europaea. The sequence continues at coordinate 3,242 of NW_019265968.1, read as the reverse complement.
TCATTTATCGCGACGGTGTCAGAATGGGATGAAATTTTGATCGGAAACAAAAATCGTGCCAGGGGCAATTTCGTCATTTTTGGCGACGGTGTCGGAATGGTCGGAAATTTGACAGGTTGATCTTAAACAAAAGTCACGCTAGGGGCAATTTCGTCATTTTTAGCAGTGGTGTCGGAATGGGCTGAAATTTGACAGGTTAATCGAAAACGAAAATCGTGCCAGGGGCAATTTCGTCATTTATCGCGACGGTGTCGGAATGGGATGAAATTTGACTGGTTGATCGGAAATAAAAATCGTGCCAGGGGCAATTTCGTCATTTTTTACGACGGTGTCGGAATGGTCGGAAATTTGATAGGTTGATCTTAAACAAAAGTCGCGCCAGGGGCAATTTCGTCATTTTTCGTGACGGTGTCGGAATGGGCTGATATTTGACAGGTTGATCAGAAACAAAAGTCGCGCCAGGGGTAATTTCGTCATTTTTCGCGACGGCGTAGGAATGGGCTGAAATTTGACAGGTCGATCTTAAACAAAAGTCGCGCCTGGGGAAATTTCGTCATTTGTCGCGACGATGTCGGAATGGGCTGAAATTTGACAGGTTGATCGGAAACGAAAATCGCGCCCGGGGCAATTTCGTCATTTATCGCTACGACGTCGAAATGGGCTGATATTTGACAGGTTGATCGAAAACGAAAATTGCGCCAGGGACAATTTCGTCGGAATGGGCTGAAATTTGACAGGTTGATAGGAAACAAAAGTCGTGCTAGGGGCAATTTTGTCATTTATAGCGGCGGTAACGGAATGGGCTGAAATTTGACAGGTTAATCGGAAACGAAAATCGCGCCAGGGGCAATTTCGTCATTTATCGCGACGGTGTCGGAATGGGATGAAATTTGACTGGTTGATCGTAAACAAAAATCGCGCCAGGGGGCAATTTCGTCATTTATAGCGACGGTGTCGAAATGGGCTGAAATTTGACAGGTTGATCGGAAACGAAAATCGTGCCAGGGGCAATTTCGTCATTTATCGCGACGGTGTCGAAATGGGCTGAAATTTGACTGGTTGATCGTAAACAAAAATCGTGCCAGGGGGCAATTTCGTCATTTATAGCGGCGGTGTCGAAATGGGCTGAAATTTGATAGGCTGATCGGAAACGAAAATCGCGCCAGGGGCAATTTCATCATTTATTGCGACTGTGTCGGAATGGGATGAAATTTGACTGGTTGATCGGAAACAAAAATCGTGCCAGGGACAATTTCGTCATTTTTTGCGACGGTGTCGGAATGGTCGGAAATTTGACAGGTTGATCTTAAACAAAAGTCGCGCTAGGGGCAATTTCGTCATTTATAGCGGCGGTGTCGGAATGGGCTGAAATTTGACAGGTTAATCGGAAACGAAAATCGCGCCAGGGGCAATTTCGTCATTTATCGTGATGGTGTCAGAATGGGATGAAATATGACTGGTTGATCGGAAACAAAAATCGTGCCAGGGGCAATTTCGTCATTTTTTACGACGGTGTCGGAATGGTCGGAAATTTGACAGCTTGATCTTAAACAAAAGTCGCGCCAGGGGCAATTTCGTCATTTGTCGCGACGGTGTCGGAATGGGCTGATATTTGACAGGTTGATCGGAAACAAAAGTCGCGCCAGGGGCAATTTCGTCATTTTTCGCTACGGTGTAGGAATGGGCTGAAATTTGACAGGTCGATCTTAAACAAAAGTCGCGCCTGGGGAAATTTCGTCATTTGTCGCGACGGTGTCGGAATGGGTTGAAATTTGACAGGTTGATCGGAAACGAAAAACGCGCCCGTGGTAATTTCGTCATTTTACGCTACGGTGTCGGAATGTGCTGAAATTTGACTGGTTGATCAGCAAAAATAATCGTGCCAGGGGCAATTTCGTCATTTTTCGCGGCGGTGTCCAAATGGGATGAAATTTGACAGGTTGATCTTAAACAAAAGTCGCTCCAGGGGTAATTTCGTCATTTGTTGCGACGACGTCGAAATGGGCTGATATTTGACAGTTGATCGAAAACGAAAATTGCGCTAGGGACAATTTCGTCATTTATTATGACGGTGTCGGAATGGGCTAAAATTTGACAGGTTGATAGGAAACAAAAGTCGCGCTAGGGGCAACTTTGTCATTTATAGCGGCGGTATCGGAACGGGCTGAAATTTGACAGGTTAATCGGAAACGAAAATCGCGCCAGGGGCAATTTCGTCATTTATCGCGACGGTGTCGGAATGGGATTAAATTTGACAGGTTGATCGGAAGCAAAAATCGTGCCAGGGACAATTTCGTCATTTTTTACGATGGTGTCGAAATTGTCGAAAATTTGACAGGTTGATCTTAAACAAAAGTCGTGCCAGGGGCAATTTCGTCATTTATAACGGTGGTGTCAGAATTAGGTGAAATTTGACGGGTTAATCGAAAACGAAAAACGCGCTAGGGAAAATTTCATCATTTATCGCGACGGTGTTGGAAAGGGATGAAATTTGACTGGTTGATCGGAAACAAAAATCGTGCCAGGGGCAATTTCGTCATTTTTTACGACGGTGTCGGATTGCTCGGAAATTTGACAGGTTGATCTTAAACAAAAGTCGCGCCAGGGGCAATTTCTTCATTTGTTGCGACGGTGTCGGAATGGGCTGATATTTGACAGGTTGATCAGAAACAAAAGTCGCGCCAGGGGCAATTTCGTCATTTTTCGCGACGGCGTAGGAATGGGCTGAAATTTGACAGGTCGATCTTAAACAAAAGTCGCGCCTGGGGAAATTTCATCATTTGTTGCGACGGTGTCGGAATGGGCTGAAATTTGACAGGTTGATCGGAAACGAGAATCACACCCGGGGCAATTTCCTCATTTATCGCTACGGTGTCGGAATGTGCTGAAATTTGACTGGTTGACCGGCAACAAAAATCGTGCCAGGGGCCATTTCGTCATTTTTCGCGATGGTGTCGGAATGGGCTGATATTTGACAGGTTGAGCGGAAACGAAAATTGCGCCTGGGTAATTTCGTCATTTCTCGCGACGGTGTCGGAATGGGCTGAAATTTGACTGGTTGATCGGAAACAAAAGTCGCGCCAGGGACAATTTTGTCATTTATAGCGCAGTGTCGGAATGGGTTGAAATTTGACAGGTTGGTCAGAAACGAAGGTCACACCAGGGGCAATTTCGTCATTTATAGCGACGGTGTCGGAATGGGCTGAAATTTGACAGGTTGATCGGAAACGAAAACCACGCCA
>NW_019265967.1:0-8688 GCF_002742605.1 Olea europaea var. sylvestris | reverse complement strand
GAAGAATTGATTGTAACTTTTGCACACGGTGTCCGTTTTGGGCCCATAAGAACTTTTTGGAAATGTAACGACCGTTTTGGATTCAGCTCACCACTTCATCATGACGTAGGAAGGGATTTTACCCATTTTTCGAAAGAATGAGCACTTGCATATTTAGAACGGTTGGAGAGTCGACGGACGAAGAATTGAGCTTAACTTTTGTACACGGTGTCCATTTTGGGCCCATAAGAACTTTTTGGAAATGTAGCGACCGTTTTGGATTGAACTCACCCCTTCGTCGTGACGTACGAGGGATTTTGGCCATTTTTCGAAAGAATGAGCACTTGCATAATTAGAATGCTTGGAGAGACGACGAACGAAGAATTGAGCGTAACTTTTGTACACGGTGTCCATTTTGGGCCCATAAGAACTTTTTGGAAATGTAGCGACCGTTTTGGATTGAACTCACCACTTCGTCGTGACGTACGAGGGATTTTGGCCATTTTTCGAAAGAATGAGCACTTGCATAATTAGAATGGTTGGAGAGTCGACGAACGAAGAATTGAGCGTAACTTTTGTTCACGGTGTCCGTTTTGGGCCCATTAGAACTTTTTAGAAAAGTAGCGACCGTTTTGGATTGAACTCACCACTTCGTCGTGACGTATGGGGGAGTTAAGCCATTTTTCGAAGGATTGAGCATAACTTTTACACACGGTGTTCGATTGGGCCCATAAGAACTTTTTGGAAATGTAGCGACCGTTTTGGATTGAACTCACCACTTCGTCGTGACGTATGGGGGAGTTAAGCCATTTTTGGAAGGAATGAGCGCTTGTATATTGAGAACGCTTGGAGAGTCGGCGGACGAAGAATTGAGCGTAACTTTAGCCCCCGGTGTCCGTTTTGGGCCCATAAGTACTTTTTGGAAATGTAGCGACCGTTTTAGATTGAACTCACCACTTCGTCGTGACATATGGGGGAGTTAAGCCATTTTTGGAAGGAATGAGCGCTTGTATATTGAGAACGCTTGGAGAGTCGGCGGACGAAGAATTGAGCGTAACTTTAGCCCCCGGTGTCCGTTTTGGGCCCATTAGAACTTTTTAGAAAAGTAGCGACCGTTTTGGATTGAACTCACCACTTCATCATGACGTACGAGGTATTTTAGCCGTTTTTCGAAAGAATGAGCACTTATATATTTAGAACGGTTGGAGAGTCGACGGACGAAGAATTGAGGGTAACTTTTGCACACGGTGTACGTTTTGGGCCCATAAGAAATTTTTGGAAATGTAGCGACCGTTTTAGATTGAACCCACCACTTTGTCGTGAGGTACGAGGGATTTTGCCCATTTTTCGAAAGAAAGAGCACTTGCATATTTAGAAATATTGGACAGTCGGCGGACGAAGAATTGAGCGTAACTTTTGCACAAGGTGTCCGTTTTGGGCCCATAAGAACTTTTTGGAAATGTAGCGACCGTTTTAGATTGAACTCACCACTTCGTCGTGACGTACGAGGGATTTTTACCATTTTTCGGAAGAATAAGCACTTGCATATTTAGAACGCATGGAGAATTGAGCGTAACTTTTGCACACGGTGTCCGTTTTGGGCCCATAAGAACTTTTTGGAAATGTAGCGACCGTTTTAGATTGAACTCACCACTTCGTCGTGACGTACGAGGAATTTTGGCCATTTTTTGAAAGAATGAGCACTTGCATATTTAGAACGGTTGGAGAGTCGACGAACAAAGAATTGAGCGTAACTTTTGTACACGATGTCCGTTTGGGGCCCATTAGAACTTTTTGGAAATGTAGCGACCGTTTTGGATTGAACTCACCACTTCGTCATGACGTATGGGGGGTTAAGCTATTTTTCAAAGGATTGAGCGTAACTTTTACACACGGTGTCCGATTGGGCCCATAAGAACTTTTTGAAAATGTAGCGACCGTTTTGGATTGAACTCACCACTTCGTCGTGACGAATGGGGGAGTTAAGCCATTTTTGGGAGGAATGAACGCTTGTATATTGAGAACGCTTGGAGAGTTAGCGGACGAAGAATTGAGCGTAACTTTTGTACACGGTGTCCGTTTTGGGCCCAGAAGAACTTTTTGGAAATGTAGCGACCGTTTTGGATTGAACTCACCACTTCGTCGTGACGTACGAGGGATTTTGGTCATTTTTCGAAAAAATGAGCACTTGCATACTTAGAACGGTTGGAGAGTCAACGGACGAAGAATTGAGCGTAACTTTTGTACACGGTGTCCGTTTTGGGCCCAGAAGAACTTTTTGGAAATGTAGCGACCGTTTTGGATTGAACTCACCACTTCGTTGTGACGTATGGGGGAGTTAAGCCATTTTTCAAAGGAATGAGCGCTTGTATGTTGAGAACGCCTGGAGAGTCGGCGGACGAAGAATTGACCGTAACTTTTGCACACGGTGTCCGTTTTGGGCCCATAAGAACTTTTTGGAAATGTAACGACCGTTTTGGATAGAACTCACAACTTCGTCGTGACGTACGAGTGATTTGGGCCATTTTTCGAAGGAATGAGCGCTTTTACATTTAGAACGCTCGAAGAGTCGGCTGACGAAGAATTGAGCGTAACTTTTACGCACAGTGTCCGTTTTGGGCCCATAAGTACTTTTTGGAAATGTAGCGATCGTTTTGGATTGAACTCACCACTTCGTCCTGACGTATGGGGGAGTTTAACCATTTTTTGAAGGAATGAGCACTTGCATATTTGGAACGCTTGGATTGTCAGCGTACGAAGAATTGAGCGTAACTTTTGCACACGGTGTACGTTTTGAGCCCATAAGAACTTTTTGGGAATGTAGCGACTGTTTTGGATTGAACTCACCACTTCGTAATGACGTACGAGGGATTTTGGCAATTTTTTGAAAGAATAAGTACTTGCATATTTAGAAAGCTTGGAGTGTCGGCGGATGAAGAATTGATTGTCACTTTTGCACACGGTGTCCGTTTTGGGCCCATAAGAACTTTTTGGAAATGTAGCGACCGTTTTGGATTGAACCCGCCACTTCGTCGTGACGTATGGGGGAGTTAAGCCATTTTTCGAAGGAATGAGCGCTTGTATATTGAGAACGCTTGGAGAGTAGGCGGACGAAGAATTGAGCGTGACTTTTGCACACGGTGTCCGTTTTGGCCCATAAGAACTTTTTGGAAATGTAACGACAGTTTTGGATTGAACTCACCACCTCGTCGTGGCGTACGAGGGATTTTGGCCATTTTTCGAAAGAATGAGCACTTGCATATTTAGAACGGTTGGAGAGTCGAGGGACGAAGAATTGAGCGTAACTTTTGCACACGGTGTCCATTTTAGGCCCATAAGTACTTTTTGGAAATGTTGCGATCGTTTTGGATTGAACTCACAACTTAGTCGTGACGTACGAGTGATTTGGGCCATTTTTCGAAGGAATGAACACTTGTATATTGAGAACGCTTGGAGAGTCCGCGGACGAAGAATTGAGCGTAACTTTTGCACACGGTGTCCGTTTTGTGCCCATAAGTACTTTTTGGAAATGTAGCGACGGTTTTGGATTGAACTCACCACTTCATCGTGACGTATGGGGTAGTTCAACCAATTTTCGAAAGAATGAGCACTTGCATATTTGGAACGCTTGGATTGTCGGCGTACGAAGAATTGAGCGTAACTTTTGCACACGGTGTACGTTTTGGGCCCATAAGAACTTTTTGGGAATGTAGCGACTGTTTTGGATTGAACTCACCACTTCGTAGTGACGTACGAGGGATTTTGGCCATATTTCGAAGGAATGAGCGCTTGTATATTGAGAACGCCTGGAGAGTCAGCGGACGAAGAATTGAGCTTAACTTTTGCACACGGTGTCCGTTTTGGGCCCATAAGAACTTTTTGGAAATGTAACGACCGTTTTGGATTTAACTAACCACTTCGTCGTGACGTACGAGGGATTTTGGCCATTTTTTGAAATAATGAGCACTTGCATATTTAGAAAGGTTGGAGAGTCGGCAGCCGAAGAATTGAGCGAAACTTTTGCACACGGTGTCCGTTTCGGGCCCATAAGAACTTTTTGGAAATGTAACGACCGTTTTGGATTGAACTCACCACTTCGTCGTGATGTACGAGGGATTTTGGCCATTTTTCGAAAGAACGAGCACTTGCATATTTAGAACGGTTGGAGAGTCGACGGACGTAGTATTGAGCGTAACTTTTGTACACGGTGTCCGTTTTGGGCCCATAAGAACTTTTTGAAAATGTAGCGACCGTTTTGGATTGAACTCACCACGTCGTCATGACGTATGGGGGAGTTAAGCCATTTTTCGAAGGAATGAGCGCTTGTATATTTAGAACGCTTGGAGATTCGGCGGACTAAGAATTGAGCGTAACTTTTGCACACGGTGTCCGTTTTGGGCCCATAAGAACTTTTTTGAAATGTAATGACCGTTTTGGATTGAACTAACCACTTCATCGTGACGTACGAGGGATTTTGGCCATTTTTTGAAATAATGAGCACTTGCATATTTAGAACGGTTGGAGAGTCGACGGACGATGAATTGAGCGTAACTTTTGCACACGGTGTCCGTTTTGGGCCCATAAGAACTTTTTGAAAATGTAGCGACCGTTTTGGATTGAACTCACCACTTCGTCGTGACGTATGGGGGAGTTAAGCCATTTTTCGAAGGAATGAGCGCTTGTATATTGAGAACGCTTGGAGAGTCGGCGGACGAAGAATTGAGCGTAACTTTTGCACACGGTGTCCATTTTGGGCCCATAAGAACTTTTTAAAAATGTAGCGACCGTTTTGGATTGAACTCACCAATTCGTCGTGACGTATGGGGGAGGTCAACCATTTTTTGAAAGAATGATCACTTGCATATTTGGAACGCTTGGATTGTCGGCGTACGAAGAATTGAGCGTAAGTTTTGCACACGGTGTCCGTTTTGGGCCCATAAGTACTTTTTGGAAATGTAGCGACCGTTTTGGATTGAACTCACCACTTCATCGTGACGTTTGGGGGAGTTCAACCAATATTTGAAAGAATGAGCACTTGCGTATTTGGAACGCTTGGATTGTCGGCGTACGAGGAATTGAGCGTAACTTTTGCACACGGTGTCCGTTTTGGGCCCATAAGAACTTTTTGGAAATGTGGCGACCGTTTTGGATTGAACTCGCCACTTCGTCGTGACTTATGGGCGAGTTAAGCCATTTTTTGAAGGAATGAACGCTTGTATATTGAGAACGCTTGGAGAGTCAGCGGACGAAGAATTGAGCGTAACTTTTGCACACGGTGTCCGTTTTGGGCCCATAAGAACTTTATGGAAATGTAACGACCGTTTTGGATTTAACAAACCACTTCGTCATGACGTACGAGGGATTTTGGCCATTTTTCGAAATAATGAGCACTTGCATATTTAGAATGGTTGGAGAGTCGGCGGACGAAGAATTGAGCGTAACTTTTGCACACGGTGTACGTTTTGGGCCCATAAGAACTTTATGGAAATGTAACGACCGTTTTGGATTTAACAAACCACTTCGTCATGACGTACGAGGGATTTTGGCCATTTTTCGAAATAATGAGCACTTGCATATTTAGAATGGTTGGAGAGTCGGCGGACGAAGAATTGAGCGTAACTTTTGCACACGGTGTACGTTTTGGGCCCATAAGAAATTTTTGGAAATGTAGCGACCGTTTTAGATTGAACTCACCACTTCATCGTGAGGTATGAGGGATTTTGGCCATTTTTCGAAAGAATGAGCACTTGCATATTTAGAACTATTGGACAGTCGGCGGACGAAGAATTGAGCGTAACTTTTGCACAAGGTGTCCGTTTTGGGCCCATAAGAACTTTTTGGAAATGTAGCGACCGTTTTAAATTGAACTCACCACTTCGCCGTGACGTACGAGGGATTTTGGCCATTTTTCGAAAGAATAAGCACTTGCATATTTAGAACGCTTGGAGAGTCGGCGGACGAAGAAATGAGCGTAACTTTTGCACACAGTGTCCGTTTTGGACCCATAAGAACTTTTTGGAAATGTAACAACCGTTTTGGATTGAACTCACCACTTCATCGTGACGTACTAGGGATTATGGACATTTTTTGAAAGAATAAGCACTTGCATATTTAGAACGCTTGGAGAGTCTGCGGACGAAGAATTGATTGTAACTTTTGCACACGGTGTCCGTTTTGGGCCCATAAGAACTTTTTGGAAATGTAACCACCGTTTTGGATTGAGCTCACCACTTCGTCATGACGTACGAGGGATTTTACCCATTTTTTGAAAGAATGAGCCCTTGCATATTTAGAACGGTTGGAGAGTCGACGGACGAAGAATTGAGCTTAACTTTTGTACACGGTGTCCGTTTCGGGCCCATAAGAACTTTTTGGAAATGTAGCGACCGTTTTGGATTGAACTCACCACTTCGTCGTGACGTATGGGGGAGTTAAGCCATTTTTGGGAGGAATGAGCGCTTGTAAATTGAGAACGCTTGGAGAGTCGGCGGACGAAGAATTGAGGTAACTTTTGCACACGGTGTCCGTTTTGGGCCCATAAGAACTTTTTGGAAATGTAGCGACCGTTTTGGATTCAACTCACCACTTCGTCGTGACGTACGAGGGATTTTGGCCATTTTTCGAAAGAATGAGCACTTGCATATTTAGAACGGTTGGAGAGTCGACGGACGAAGAATTGAGCTTAACTTTTGTACACGGTGTCCGTTTTGGGCCCATAAGAACATTTTGAAAATGTAGCAACCGTTTTGGATTGAACTCACCACGTCGTCATGACGTATGGGGGAGTTAAGCCATTTTTCGAAGGAATGAACGCTTGTATATTTAGAACGCTTGGAGAGTCGGCGGACTAAGAATTGGGCGTAACTTTTGCACACGGTGTCCGTTTTGGGCCCATAAGAACTTTTTGGAAATGTAATGACCGTTTGGATTGAACTAACCACTTCATCGTGACGTAAGAGGGATTTTGGCCATTTTTTGAAATAATGAGCACTTGCATATTTAGAACGGTTGGAGAGTCGACGGACGATGAATTGAGCGTAACTTTTGCACACGGTGTCCGTTTTGGGCCCATAAGAACTTTTTGAAAATGTAGCGACCGTTTTGGATTGAACTCACCACTTCGTCGTGACGTATGGGGGAGTTAAGCCATTTTTCGAAGGAATGAGCGCTTGTATATTGAGAACGCTTGGAGAGTCGGCGGACGAAGAATTGAGCGTAACTTTTGCACAGGGTGTCCGTGTTGGGCCAATAAGAACTTTTTGAAAATGTAGCGACCGTTTTGGATTGAACTCACCAATTCGTCGTGACGTATGGGGGAGTTCAACCATTTTTTGAAAGAATGAGCACTTGCATATTTGGAACGCTTGGATTGTCGGCGTACGAAGAATTGAGCGTAACTTTTGCACGCGGTGTCCGTTTTGGGCCCATAAGTACTTTTTGGAAATGTAGCGACCGTTTTGGATTGAACTCACCAATTCGTCGTGACGTATGGGGGAGTTCAACCATTTTTTGAAAGAATGAGCACTTGCATATTTGGAACGCTTGGATTGTCGACGTACGAAGAATTGAGCGTAACTTTTGCACACGGTGTCCGTTTTGGGCCCATAAGAACTTTTTGGAAATGTGGCCACCGTTTTGGATTGAACTCGCCACTTCGTCGTGACTTATGGGCGAGTTAAGCCATTTTTCAAAGGAATGAGCGCTTGTATATTCAGAACGCTTGGAGAGTCAGCGGACGAAGAATTGAGCGTAACTTTTGCACACGGTGTCCGTTTTGGGCCCATAAGAACTTTATGGAAATGTAACGACCATTTTGGATTTAACTAACCACTTCGTCGTGACGTTCGAGGGATTTTGGCCATTTTTCGAAATAATGAGCACTTGCATATTTAGAACGGTTGGAGAGTCGGCGAACGAAGAATTGAGCGTAACTTTGGTACACTGTGTCCGTTTTGGGCCCATAAGAACTTTTTGGAAATGTAGCGACCGTTTTGGATTGAACTCACCACTTCGTTGTGACGTATGGGGGAGTTAAGCCACTTTTCGAAGGAATGAGCGCTTGTATATTGAGAACGCTTGGAGAGTCAGCGGATGAAGACTTGAGCGTAACTTTTGCACACGGTGTCCGCTTTGGGCCCAAAAGTACTCTTTGGAAATGTAGCGACCGTTTTGGATTGAACTCACCACTTCATCGTGACGTATGGGGGAGTTCAACCAATTTTCGAAAGAATGAGCACTTGCATATTTAGAACGGTTGGAGAGTCGGCGAACGAAGAATTGAGCGTAACTTTGGTACACTGTGTCCGTTTTTGGCCCATAAGTACTTTTGGGAAATGTAGCGACCGTTTTGGATTGAACTCACCACTTCATCGTGACGTATGGGGGAGTTCAACCAATTTTCGAAAGAATGAGCACTTGCATATTTAGAACGGTTGGAGAGTCGGCGGACGAAGAATTGAGCGTAACTTTTGCACACGGTGTCTGTTTTGGGCCCATAAGAACTTTGTGGAAATGTAGCGACCATTTTGGATTGAACTCGCCACTTCGTCGTGACGTATGGGCGAGTTAAGCCATTTTTCGAAGGAATGAGCGCTTGTATATTGAGAACGCTTGGAGAGTCAGCGGATGAAGACTTGAGCGTAACTTTTGCACACAGTGTCCGGTTTGGGCCCATAAGAACTTTATGGAAATGTAACGATCGTTTTGGAT
>NW_019265966.1:0-8688 GCF_002742605.1 Olea europaea var. sylvestris | reverse complement strand
ATTGTGGAAGTGTACCCGTCTTTAATAACAAGTATTATTTTGTATATTTTAATAATTTTTTGTTGTCTTCTTTTAGTTTTTATAGCTACTAACATCAATACTATTTAAGTACCATATATATCTTCCAACTAATTTAGTCCATGTTTCATCCAAATTAAAAAAAGTAATTTAAAATCTAATTTAAAGTTAATAATTAATTAAAACTACACGTTTCATTGGATCTGCAACTTTTCAACTACATATAAAATAAACTACTGGAAATCTTATTTTTATTTAAATCAAACTTGAGCTTAATATGTTTCCCTATTGCAATATTTTGCTTTCATTTTATAAGATGTCACTGAATGTTGTTGGTTTATCCCCCAAAAAAACTTTACACTACCTATCTCATTTAAAAATGGGAAAACAACATTTGCAACCTAGGGGTTTGTTGAAATAACATTTGCTACCTATAATTAGACAAGTAAATTGGGAAATAAACAATATTGACTATGAACAAGTTGTTGACAGTTATATACTAATCACTGAATAATTATTCAGCCCCTTTATAACCCTAGTTATATGCTTATTGTATCCCTTACGACCCTAGTTATTCCCTATATACAGGACTTAAGTTCTTAATAAAATATACATGTTTATTGACTTCTAGATTTTTATTTTTTTCTCTCTAGTTTACAAAATGTTATCAGCATGAAGTTTTGGTCAATTAATTAGCAAATTTATTCCTCTTTCTGCTCATGAATCTCTAATCAAGTAAAGAAGACAGAAATTAATTTTCAATGAAAAGAAGTAGAAAAAACAATTTTTGCTTTTGTTAAACCATCTTAGATAAAACTAGTAACACTTGAATGTCATATAGATGGATAATAGTTAGCATTACTCTTCTGTAAAAAATGAAGATAAATGATCACTTTGAAAGGTTGTGTACCAAACAAAAAAAAAAAAAAAAAATTATTGTAGACTGCCCAACAATCTACAAATGTACCAAAATAAATTCGAATTATTAAATACTAAACAACGACTTGGGTCATTGATTTGCAAATAATTATTTCCTCAAGATTGACGTACTTAGTATTGGTGGGTTGTTGTACTTAGTTGTACTCAAATCTCGAATTTTCATTGGTTTTTTTTGCCTTTTTCATAATTAGCCATTCGAAGTACAAAAAACAAGGGGAAGTATTGGTAATAAATAATAATTTTGGACTATAAGGAGTTTTAAAATTGATGAGGACCGTGTTAATCATACACATTAAAACGATATATACACGATAAATAACGATTTTGGACTATATGGAGTTTGAAAATTGATGAGGACCGTGTTAATCATACATATTAAAATGACATAGAGGGGTCAATCTCTAATCAAGTAGAAAAAACAATTTTTCTTGTGTTAAAAGAAGACAAAAAAAAGTAAAATAAAATAATAATAATAATTGAGTTAATAAAGAAACCCATTTTTCCCATCACAGAAAAAAATAGCATTATCTTAACTTTAAATTGTATAAAAAAGAGGTAATTATTATTTTGTCTATACTAATTGATAGACACATACTTGATTGAATGAAAGTTATTTTCTATTTAATATAAATATATAAAAACATTCATTACAAATCGAAAGATAAAAAATTACTTTGTGTCAACATACAATTGTAAATGTATTCTAATTGAATAACACCATGTCAATTCCTAAACATCCATCTTCACTTTGAATTATACAAAGCCACCAAATAGGATTTCTTCAATGTCTCTTCCAAATTGAATAATGTGCCATGCCACAATTTCACTTCTTCAATCATCTTGTTCATTTCATGTATGAACAGTTTGGTGAACCTTTTCTTGTACGAACATAATTCTTAAGATTGAGAAATAGATATGCCACTATAATGTATATATGTACAAGAAATCAATAAATTCTAAATATTTCAAATCGGTCCATGCCAAAAAACCTTGCTAGAAATTATTGGTCAACCTCCTACGTACATGGCTTTTCTAGTAGTTCATAAGGCATCGACACATTTTTTGCCACACGACCTACATCAATGTAAGAAAATACAATGTGCAAATTTGTAGATCTCGTAGTAACAACACATGCTTTATCATCACAATGAGGACAACCGCTTAAGAGCCAACTATAGAGTTTTTGTTGCCATGATGATCCAACTTAAGGCCACCACATTCATTCAACAGCTAACTTGAGATCCTTCTTGTGCATTCACATATCTAAGTTCAGGTCCAGCTCTTATACCATTTGTAGGAACATGGGAATTCATCCTGAAAGGTAAAGTAATTAAGCGGAGTATCAAAATCCCTTATATGTCCATCATTTATCCATGTCTAATCGATGTTGGACTTTGTTTCTAATAGCACTATCGTCCGTATTGGAATCTTTCACTATGTAAATGACCATTTCTTTTAGCTGCTGTCCAATTTATTTGCCAAAATGGGTGCACATGCCTTATTTCTTAAGGGAATACTTTTTCCATACAAATTCTGGGAAATTTACGCATCAACACTCTTCTCACACTTTTTTCCTATGTTTAGATAATGTTTATAAATTGTTTTTAAACGGTCAAATTATTTTTTAATCCACAAATCTATAAAATTTATTCGTAATATTTACTTATCCACCACTTATTTCTATTTTATTTATAAATACTTCTGAAACGTGATTCTTATATATATATATAGTTTAGATATAGAAAAGTCTCTATCATGTTTCTTTGTTTGGAGACTACATTGTGGAAGTGTACCCGTCTTTAATAACAAGTATTATTTTGTATAGTTTAATAATTTTTTGTTGTCTTCTTTTAGTTTTTATCAGCTACTAACATCAATACTATTTAAGTACCATATCTTCCAACTAATTTATTCCATGTTTCATCCAAATTAAAAAAAGTAATTTAAAATCTAATTAAAAGTTAATAATTAATTAAAACCACACGTTTCATTGGATCTGCAACTTTTCAACTACACATAAAATAAACTACTGGAAATCTTATTTTTATTTAAATCAAACTTGAGCTTAATATGTTTCCCTATTGCAATATTTTGCTTTCATTTTATAAGATGTCACTGAATGTTGTTGGTTTATCCCCCAAAAAAACTTTACACTACCTATCTCATTTAAAAATGGGAAAACAACATTTGCAACCTAGGGGTTTGTTGAAATAACATTTGCTACCTATAATTAGACAAGTAAGTTGGGAAATAAACAATATTGACTATGAACAAGTTGTTGACAGTTATATACTAATCACTGAATAATTATTCAGCCCCTTTATAACCCTAGTTATATGCTTATTGTATCCCTTACGACCCTAGTTATTCCCTATATACAGGACTTAAGTTCTTAATAAAATATACATGTTTATTGACTTCTAGATTTTTATTTTTTTCTCTCTAGTTTACAAAATGTTATCAGCATGAAGTTCTGGTCAATTTGTTAGCAAACTTATTCCTCTTTTTGCTCACGAATCTCTAATCAAGTAAAGAAGATTGAAATTAATTTTCAATGAAAAGAAGTAGAAAAAACAATTTTTGCTTTTGTTAAACCATCTTAGATAAAACTAGTAACACTTGAATGTCACATAGATGGATAATAGGTAGCATTACTATTAGTGTAAAAAATGACGATAAATGATCACTTTGAAAGGTTGTGTACAAAAATAAAAATATATTGTAGAGTGCCCAACAATATGCAAATTTACCAAAATAAATTCAACTTATTAAATACTAAACAATGAGTTGGGTCATTGATTTACAAGTAATTATTTCCTCATGATTGATGCACTTAGTATTGGTGGGTTGTTGTACTTAGTTGTACTCAAATCTCGAATTTTCAGTGGTTTTTGTGCCTTTTTCATCATTAGCCATACAAAGTATAACAAACAAGGGGAAGTATTGATAATAAATAATAATTTTGGACCATAAAGAGTTTTAAAATTGATGAAGATCGTGTTAATCATACACATTAAAACTATATATACATGATAAATAATAATTTTGGACTATATGAGGTTTGAAAATTGATGAGGACTGTGTTAATCATACATATTAAAATGATATATATGGGTCAATCTCTAATCAAGTAGAAAAAACAATTTTTTTTGTGTTAAGAGAAGACAAAAAAAAAAAATAATAATAATAATAATAATTGAGTTAATAAAGAAACCTGTTTTTCGCTTCACAGAAAAAAATAGTATTATCTTAACTTTAAATTATATAACAAATAGGTAAATATTATTTTGTCTATACTAATTGATAGATGCATAATTGATTGAATGAAAGTTACTTTCTATTTAATATAAATATATAATAACATTCCTTACAAATAGAAAGATAAAAAATTACTTTATGTCAACATACAATTGTAAATGTATTCTTATTGAATAACACCATGTCAATTCTTACAAACCTCCATCTTCATTTTGAATTATACAAAGCCACCAACTAGGATTTCTTCTATGTCTTTTCTATAAGTATTATGCCCTAAATCCAATCAACTTTGGACATAAAATACTTTTGATATATAATAGCAGATCTATTATTTAATTAATAGACAATTAAATAAATAATAGAGTTCGTAGATTGAAATCTTCGTAATTTGTTAATCATAAGGAGTTGTGATTGTGAGATATAAATTACATCTGATTAAATCTTAAATCGTTCGTGATCATAAGTAATAATGAGATACGGATATCGTTATTACAGATAGACCATCACGTGTGGCATTTTTTACTTATGAAGTAAGTAACTGATCTCACAAGTTAAAGTGTGGTGACATTTAAATAAACACGTGGATCTTTTGTTATAGAACAAAATATTGGAGACCCGCCAAGAGATTCCATATTGATAACTATCTGAGTGTCAGTGGTTAATCTCTAACGTTCGGTAGTGGAATTGGTCCTTTGACTTGAGGTCGTCATAGTACCTTATATGATGACAGTTATACTTTGGCGGTGTTGGATATTGCTCTGCAAAGGGCCGCTAATACGACATTGTTCGGATACGTCAAGAATCGTATGAAAGTTGTGATTGACCAATAAAGTATTTGTCACTCTTAGATAGTAGGAGATTATGATCTACGTTTTATTCAATTAAGTCGATGATGAAATCCTTGGCCAAGGCGTACTCATAAGTCGAAAAGAAGTTTTCGACTTATATTGACTTAATAGTTGAGTGAAAGATATGATCGATAATCGAGATTAACACACTTCCATACCTCATAATTGATCGGATCATATTGACGAAGGGATTATAGTTTTAAAATAAACGAACGAGTTTGGTTTTGTTATACCACATGATATTTTCCATCACATGTATTGCCATGACATATTATTTTGATCAGATCAAAATAATTTTTGATGTCGTTAGGCATCATGATCGGGAACCTGATGGGTCGCACAGAAAAGAGAATTGGAAGATTACAATTCATCAATTAATTAATTTAACAATCGTTGGATAAATTAATTAATTTGGTTGGTTATTTATAGGCCCGAATTAATTAATTGGATTAATTAATTCACGGACCAGTTTTAATTAAATAGATTAATTAAATATTGGACTGGACCGGGCAGGCCCGTTTGGGCTTATATAAATACATGGCTATGATTTTCAATCAAAAAAAGTTTTCTCATAATTATTCTTGTTAACACAAGAGGAGAAAACCTTGGTAGTTGCAATCTTATTCTCTGTGTGGATCACCGTTGGAGGCTGGACAATTGGACAGCTGTGGGTGGCGAATCAAGAATGCTGAAACGAAAAGAATAGCAAAGAAGTTTGTAGATCTGGAAAAGGTACAATCTTATCATAATTTGTATCTAAACACAAAGGTGATTCTTGGTGGGAATCGAAATATGTTTTAATTTTCTGCTGTGCATGTTAAGTAGATTCCCAACAGTGGTATTAGAGCCTACTTTGTGTTTGTTAGAAATTGCTTTGCATCCTGGAACAATTAAAAGTTTATTGTTTTTCTTGTTTTAACAATTAAGAAAATAATTTTTCATATTCAAAATTTGATTTTGAATGGGAAATAATATCTTGGATTGGAATAATATATGAAATCTGTTTTTAAATAATAATATTAAAAAATTAAAAAAATGAACCTAAAAATCGACAACACGTCGGGGGGAAGAAGCAGCGGCGATTGTCGCTGCTGCACTAGGCAGCGGCACCTGCTACTTCCATAGCAGCGTGAAAGCGTTTTCGCGCTGCTGTTGCGGCGGGAGCTGCCGCGGGGGGTTATTGTGGTGCCAGAAAAAAAAGGTTGGGGATTTAGGGTTTTCAGATAGGGGGAGGTGATTTGGAGGCGTGGGGTTCCTCTGCAATTACTTTCCAAGAGGTCACTTGTAAATTTTAAATGAGGGGTCAGTCATGCAAATTTTGTAATTGTGCGGTCTTCTGTGTAAATTTGAAACTTGGGCCGATTTGCAAATTTGAAAATGGTTTTAAACTTGAATTTTAAAGTGGTTTTAAAATTATATTTTAAATGGGTTTGACCCATAATTTTATTTTGACCCAAATTTATATTCTATTTAAAATTGAAGACATTTTATATTTTCGTTAAAATTGGATTTTAACTTAAATATTAAATTTTGACCCAATTGAATTTTTATTTTATTTAGGAGTGTTATCCTAGATTAAAATATTAATTCAATTTAAATTAGAGTTTGACTTTAATTTAACACTTAATTAAAACTTGATTTTAATTAATTATTCACCCGATTATATTTTTGAAATTAGAATTGGATTCTAATATGACATTTAATTAAAATTTGATTTTAATTAAATTGTGTTGCCCTAAAATTTTATTTAAGATTAGAGTTAGACTCTAATTTGTGTTTAATTAAAATTTGATTTTAATTAAAAATGTTTGCCCTAAGATCTTGGAATTAGAGTTGGAATCTAATTTTGTTTTTAATTAAAATTTAATTTTAATTAAATTCAACCGCCTTAAATTTTGAAATTAGAGTTTGACTCTAATTTGATATTTAATTAAAATTTGATTTTAATTAAATTATCCCGCCCTATAATTGTTGAGTTAGAGTTGGACTCTAATTTGGTATTTAATTAAAATTTGATTTTAATTAAGTATGCCCGCTAATTAAATAAATTGATTAATATTATTAATTTATTATTTAATTATTCCGATCCATAAGTCTAAAAGACTTTACACGATCTTAATTGCTAGAAATGAAAGAATGCAAAAGATGTTGATCTTCAAGTTCGAAGTTGAATTTTTCAAAATCTTGATTTAATTGAACTTCAATTCCTTGCTATGGCTTGATCTCCTCTCTTAAAATATAGTAATTTGCCCCTTGTTCTTAATGAATTTGATGAAACTATTGTGTATGAAGAGGCGGGAGAGAGAGAGACTTTCATAACTGCCTATATCTTGTATTTATATAATGAAGTTAGGTCAAAATTCACGTTCAAATTGCCTTCCAAAAGAGTTTTAATTAAATAAGGAAAGTTGCATTCACGCGCACATGATTTTTGTCTCTGCACATCCTTCAGAATTTTGATCATAATTTTCTCTTCCGGTGTCAAACTGACGCAATTCAAAGTGCATTGGAAATCTAACTCAACAATCTACAATTCTTCTAGAGATACATTTTTTTTTTCAATTTGAACGTTATCTATTTGAAAAATGGGTCTCAAATTGACCAAAAATCTAGATGATATCTTATGTGATTGAAAGTCGATTTATAGTAATATTATGATAATATCCCTTTCCTTTTTGAATTTAATTTGCATTCAATTGACCCCTATCCATCTTTAAAGTATCTTTTGTGGTCAAAATCAACCATTTGATATTTACACTTTGGTCCCCATACTTTGGATTTCTTTCAATTTTGCTCTTTTTTCGTTCATTTCTTCCAATTATTCTTTGAAACATGACTTTTTCCTAATAAAAGCAATAAATAACAAATTAGTACTATTTTGTTCAAAGATTAACAAAATATCATCATTTTGGATCCCAAATAATTGTAGAAACTAAACTTACCAGGGTTCATTATGTAGAGGGTGTAAGGGATTCAATTTTGAGGAGTGCTGTTCTTGGTATATATTTTTCGAATAAACCACCGAAATTTACCATAATCAATTCTTTCACGGTGATTATGGTAAGAGAAATTTTGTGTTTTACAATTGCAATGTATAGAGAGAGGACAAAAAAAAGCAAACAACCCAATTCAATCTGTTACTATGAATCTCCTATAATTTAAAAATCTCAAGGTTGCACCGTAATTGAAATTGAAATTACGATAGTTTATGGAACGCTACACTCAACAACATGAAATAAATTTCTCTACATTGCTTTTTGATTATCTGTGTGAATTGATAAATCAGGAGCGGTGGAGAAGGAGATAGGGGAAAGTTCATCGATATTATCTTCTAAAAAATATTGATTTAGCAATAATGGAACTCATTTAAAAATCTCACATGATCGAAACAAAATTATATAATACCTGTGTTGATGTAGCAGGTATCAATGTTACGGAAAAAGTTGTAGAGAAGGTTTTCTGAATAATGTTCTTTCCGTTGTTCCATTTCTCTATTCTGTTTCTCTGTGAAAACATTTGTGTTTCATGTGACGAGGGTTAAAAGCAAAAAGAAATTGTGGAATTTTTTATTTGGTTGGCGAGATTTTGACCTAGTCAACAATTGTTTAAAATTTTACTATATCAT
>NW_019265965.1:0-8693 GCF_002742605.1 Olea europaea var. sylvestris | reverse complement strand
ACCATAGTGTACATGTAGTAATGTTCTTACCGATTGAACTTTACTATTTGTACACTAATTTTTGACACGTTGTTTGACATTTGTATTGTTGTCAAGTGTCAATCGGATGGGAAAACTATTTGAAATTTAAACAATCCAACTGGATAATGTTACGTGGCAAAGTGTAAACTAAAGTATACACGATAGTGTACATGTCGCAAGGTTCTTACCGATTGAACTTTGCTATTTGTTCACTGATTTTTGATATTTTTTTTTGAACCTACATTGTTGTCAAGTGTCAATTGGATGGAAAAATTGTTTGAAGTTTGAAATTTAAACCATCCAACAGGGTAATGTCACTTGGCATAGTATAAACTAAAATATACACCATAGTGCACATGTCGCAAGGTTCTTACCGATTCAAATTTTATATTTGTATACTTATTTTTGACACGTTGTTTGACATTTGCATTGTTGTCTAGTGTCAATTGGATGGGAAAAATGTTTGAAATTTAAACTGTACAATAGGGAAATGTCACGTGTCAAAGTGTAAACTAAAGTGTACACCAAAGTGTGTTTGTAGAAGGGTCCTTACCGAGTAAACTTTGCTATTTGTACACGGATTTTTCATACGTTGCTTGACCCTTGCATTGTTGTCAATTGTCAATTGGATGGAAAAAAAATTTGAAATTTAAACTATCAAATCGGGAAATGTCACGTGGCAAAATGTAAACTAAAGTGTACACCATCATGTACATGTAGCAAGGTTCTTATCGATTGAACTTTGCTATTTGTACACAGATTTTTAACACGTTGCTTGACACTTGCATTATTGTCAAGTGTCAGTCGGATGGGAAAACTGCTGGAAATTTAAAGTGTCCAACAGGGTAATGTCACGTGGCAAAGTGTAAACTTAAGTGTACACCATAGTGTACTTGTAGCAAGGTTCTTACCGATTGAGCTTTGCTATTTGTATAATGATTTTTGACACATTGTTTGACACTTGTATTGTTGTCAAGTGTCAATTGGATGGGAAAACTATTTGAAATTTAAACCGTAAAATAGAGAAATGTCGCGTGGCAAACTGTACACCAAAGTGTACATGCAACAAGGTTCTTACCGATTAAACTTTGCTATTTGTACACTGATTTTTGACATGTTGTTTGACACTTGTATTGCTGTCAGGTGTCAATTTGATGGGAAAACAATTTGAAATTTAAACTGTCCAACCGGTAAATGTCACGTGGCAAAGTGTAAACTAAAGTGTACACCATAGTGTATATGTAGCAAGGTTCTTACCGATTGAACTTTGCTAATTGTATACTGATTTTTGACACGTTGTTTGACACTTGCATTGTTGTCAAGTGTCAAATGGATGGGAAAAATATTTTAAATTTAAACTGTACAACAGGGAAATGTCACGTTGTCAAGTGTAAACTAAAGTGTACACCATGCAGCAAAGTTCTTACCGATTAAACTTTGCTATTTGTACACTGATTTTTGACACATTGTTTGACACCTGTATTGTTGTCAAGTGTCAATTTGATGGGAAAACAATTTGAAATTTAAACTGTCCAATCAGGAAATGTCATGTGGCAAAGTGTAAACTAAAGTGTACACCATAGTGTACATGTAGCAATGTTCTTACCGATTGAACTTTACTATTTGTACACTAATTTTTGACACGTTGTTTGACATTTGCATTGTTGTCAAGTGTCAATCGGATGAGAAAACTATTTGAAATTTAAACTATCCAACTGGGTAATGTTACGTGGCAAAGTGTAAACTAAAGTGTACACGATAGTGTACATGTCGCAAAGTTCTTACCAATTGAACATTGCTATTTGTTCACTGATTTTTGATATTTTTTTTTGAACCTACATTGTTGTCAAGTGTCAATTGGATGGAAAAATTGTTTGAAATTTAAACCATCCAACAGGGTAATGTCACTTGGCATAGTATAAACTAAAATATACACCATAGTGCACATGTCGCAAGGTTCTTACCGATTGAAATTTGCTATTTGTATACTTATTTTTGACACGTTGTTTGACATTTGCACTGTTGTCTAGTGTCAATTGGATGGGAAAAATGTTTGAAATTTAAACTGTACAATAGGGAAATGTCACGTGTCAAAGTGTAAACTAAGGTGTACACCAAAGTGTGTTTGTAGAAGGGTCCTTACCGATTAAACTTTGCTATTTGTACACGGATTTTTCATACGTTGCTTGACCCTTGCATTGTTGTCAATTGTCAATTGGATGGAAAAAAAATTTGAAATTTAAACTATCAAATCAGGAAATGTCACGTGGTAAAATGTAAACTAAAGTGTACACCATCGTGTACATGTAGCAAGGTTCTTATCGATTGAACTTTGCTATTTGTACACAAATTTTTAACACGTTGTTTGACACTTACATTATTGTCAAGTGTCAGTCGGATGGGAAAACTGTTGGAAATTTAAAGTGTCCAATAGGGTAATGTCACGTGGCAAAGTGTAAACTTAAGTGTACACCATAGTGTACTTGTAGCAAGGTTCTTACCGATTGAGCTTTGCTATTTGTATAATGATTTTTGACACATTGTTTGACACTTGTATTGTTGTCAAGTGTCAATTGGATGGGAAAACTATTTGAAATTTAAACCGTAAAATAGAGAAATGTCGCGTGGCAAACTGTACACCAAAGTGTACATGCAGCAAGGTTCTTACCGATTAAACTTTGCTATTTGTACACTAATTTTTGACACGTTGTTTGACACTTGTATTGCTGTCAAGTGTCAATTTGATGGGAAAACAATTTGAAATTTAATTGTCCCACCGGTAAATGTCACGTGGCAAAGTGTAAACTAAAGTGTACACCATAGTGTATATGTAGCAAGGTTCTTACCGATTGAACTTTGCTAATTGTACACTAATTTTTGACACGTTGTTTGACATTTGTATTGTTATCAAGTGTCAATCGGATGATAAAACTGTTTGAAATTTAAATTGTCCAACTAGGTATGTCATGTGACAGAGTACAAACTAAAGTGTACACGATAGTGCACATGTCGCAAGGTTCTTACCGATTGAACTTTGCTATTTGTTCACTGATTTTTGACATTTTTTTAGAACCTAAATTGCTGTCAAGTGTCAATTGGATGGGAAAATTGTTTGAAATTTAAATCGTCCAACAGGGCAATGTCACATGGCAAAGTGTGAACTGAAGTTTATACCATAATGTACATGTCGCAAGGTTCTTACCGATTGAACTTTGCTATTTGTATACTGATTTTTGACACATTGTTTGACATTTGCATTGTTGTCAAGTGTTAATTGTATGGGAAAACTATTTGAAATTTAAATTGTACAACAGGGAAATGTCACGTGGCAAACTGTAAACTAAAGTGTACGCAAAAGTGTACATACAGCAAGGTTTTTACTGATTAAACTTCGCTATTTGTACACTGATTTTTGACACATTGTTTGACACTTATATTATTGTCAAGTGTCAGTTAGATAGGAAAACAATTTGAAATTTAAACTGTCCAACCGAGAAATGTCACGTGGCAAATTGTAAACTAAAGTGTACACCATAGTGTACATGTAGCAAGATTCTTACCGATTGAGCTTTGCTATTTGTACACAAAGTTTTGACACGTTGTTTGACCCTTGTATTGTTGACAAGTGTCTATCGGATGGGAAAACTGTTTGAAATTTAAACTGTCCGACAGGCTAATGTCACGTGGCAAAGTGTAAACTAAAGTGTACACCATAGTATACATATAGTTTCTTGCCGATTGAACTTTGCTATTTGTACTCTAATTTTTGACACTATGTTTGACACTTGCATTGTTGTGAAGTGCCAATTGGATGGAAAAATCTTACGAAATTTAAACTGTCCAACCGAGAAACGTCACATTGTAAAGTGTAAACTAAAGTTTACACCATATTGTACATGTCGCAAGGTTCTTACCGACTGAACTTTCCTGTTGGTACACTGATTTTTAACACATTGTTTGACACTTGCATTATTGTCAAGTGTCAATTGGATAGGAAAACTGTTTGAAATTTAAACTGTCCAACCGAGTAATGTCACGTGGTAAAATGTAAACTAAAGTTTACACCATAGTGTACATGTCGCAAGGTTCTCACCAATTCAACTTTCCTATTTGTACATTGATTTCTCACACGTTGCTTGACACTTGCATTGTTGTCAAGTGTCAATTGGATGGGAAAACTGTTTGAAATTTAAACTGTCCAACAGGGTAATGCCACGTGGCAAAGTTTAAACTAAAGTATACACCATAGTTTGCATGTAGCACGATCCTTACCGATTGAACTTTGCTATTTGTACACTGATTTTTCGACACGTTGTTTGACACTTGCATTGTTGTCAAGTGTCAATTGAACGGGAAAACTGTTTGAAATTTATACTGTTAAATATGGTAATGTCACGTGGCAAAGTGTAAACTAAAGTGTACACCATAGTGTGCATGTCGCAAGGTTCCTACCCATTGAACTTTGCAATTTGTACACTGATCTTTCACACGTTGTTTGACACTTGCAATGTTGTCAAGTGTCAATTGGATGAGAAAACTTTTTGAAATTTAAACTGTGCAACAGGGTAATGTCACGTGGCAAAGTGTAAACAAAAGTGTACACCATAGTGTATATGTAGCAAGGTTCTTACCGATTGAACATTTCTATATGTACACCAGTTTTTGACACGTAGTTTGACACTTGCATTGTTGTCAAGTATCAATTTGATAGGAAAAACATTTGAAATTTAAACTGTCTAACAGAGTTATGTCACGTGGCAAAGTGTAAACAAAAATGTACGCCGTAGTGTACATGTTGCAAGATTCTTATGATTGAACTTTGCTATTTGTACATGTTGTTTGACACTTGTATTGGTGTCAAATGTCAATTGGATGGTAAAATTGCATGAAATCATAGCCGTCTAACTAGGTAATGTTACGTGACAAAGTGTAAACTAAAATGTACACCATAGTGTACATGTCGCAAGGTTCTTACCGATTGAACTTTGCTATTTGTAAACTGATTTTTGACACATTGTTTGACACTTGCATTGTTGTCATGTGTCAATTGGATGGGAAAATTGTTTGAAATTTAAACTGTCCAACAGGGTAATGCCATGTGGCAAAGTGTAAACTAAAGTGTACACCATAGTGTACATGTCGCAAGGTTCCTACCCATTGAACTTCGCAATTTGTACACTGATCTTTCACACATTGTTTTACACTTGCAATGTTGTCGAGTGTCAATTGGATAAGCAAACTGTTTGAAATTTAAATTGTCCAATAGGGTAATGTCACGCGGCAAAGTGTAAACTAAAGTGTACACCATAGTGTACATGTAGCAAGGTTCTTACCGATTGAACTTTGCTATTTGTGCATAATTTTTGACACGTTGTTTGACACTTGTATTGTTTCCAGGTGTCAATTGGATGGGAAAATAGTTTGAAATTTAAACTGTCCAACAGAGTAATGTCATGTGGCAATGTGTAAACTAAAGCGTACGTCGTAGTGTACATGTTGCAAGGTTCTTATCGATTGAACTTTGCTATTCGTAAATGTTGTTTGACACTTGCATTGGTGTCAAATGTCAATTGGATGGGAAAGCTGCATGAAATTTAAGCCGTCCAACTGGGTAATGTCACGTGACAAAGTGTAAACTAAAATGTACACCATAGTGTACATGTCGTAGGGTTCTTACCGATTGAACTTTGCTATTTGTACATTGATTTTTGACACGTTGTTTGACATTTACATTATTGTTAAGTGTCAATTGGATGGGAAAACAACTTGAAATTTAAACTATCCAATAGGATAATGTCACGTGGCAAAGTGTAAACTAAAGTGCACACCATAGTGTACAAGTACCAAGGCCCTAACCGATTGAACTTTGTTATTTGTACACTGGTTTTTGAAATGTCGTTGTTTTCAAGTGTCAATTGGATAGGAAAACTGTTTGAAATTTAAACTGTCCAACCAGGTGATGTCACGGGGCAAAGTGTAAACTAAAGTTTACACCAGAGTGTACATGTCGCGAGGTTCTCACCGATTCAACTTTCCTATTTGTACACTAATTTCTCACACATTATTTGACATTGTTGTCAAGTGTGAATTGGATGAGAAACCTGTTTGAAATTTAAACTGTCTAACAGGGTAATGTCATGTGGCAAAGTGTAAACTAAAGTGTAGGCCATAGTGTACTTGGAGCAAAGTTCATATCGATTTAACCTTGCTATTTGTACACTGATTTTTGACACTTGCATTGTTTTCAAGTGTCAATTGGATAGGAAAACTGTTTGAAATTTAAACTGTCCAACCGAGTAATGTCACGTGGCAAAATGTAAACTAAAGTTTACACTATAGTGTACATGTCGCAAGGTTCTCACCAATTCAAATTTCCCATTTGTACACTGATTTCTCACACGTTGCTTGACACTTGCATTGTTGTCAAGTGTGAATTGGATGGAAAACCTATTTGAAATCTAAACTGTCCAACAGGGTAATGTCATGTGGCAAAGTGTAAATTAAAGTGTACGCCATAGTGTACTTGGAGTAAAGTTCTTACCAATTTAACCTTACTATTTGTACACTGATTTTTTACACTTACATTGTTGTCAAGTGTCAATTGGATGGGAAAACTATTTGAAATTTAAACTGCCCAATAGGGTAATGTCACGTGGTAATGTGTAAATTAAAGTGTACACCGTTGTGTACATGTCGTAAGGCTCTTACCGATTAAACTTTTCTACTTGTACACTGATTTTTGACAGACTGTTTAATACATGCTTTGTTGTCAAGTGTCAATTGAATGGGAAAACTGTTTGAAAATTAAACTGTCCAACAGTGTAATGTCATGTGGCAAAGTGTGAACTAAAGTGTACATCATAGTGTACATGTAGCAAGGTTCTCACCGATTGAACTTTGCTATTTGTACGGTGATTTTTAACATATTGTTTGATACTTGCATTGCTGTCAAGGGTCAATTGGATGGGAAAACTGTTTGAAATTTAAATTGTCCAACAGGGTAATGTCACGTGGCAAAGTGTAAACTAAAGTGTACACGTAGCAAGATTCTTACCAATTGAACTTTGCTCTTTGTACACTGATTTTTGACACGTTGTTTGACACTAGCATTGTTGTCAAGTGTCACTTGGGTTGGAAAACTGTTTGAAATTTAATTTGTCTAATAGGGTAATGTCACGTGGCAAAGTGTAAACTATAGTGTACACCATAGTGTACACGTAGCATGGTTTGTACCCATTGAACTTTTCTATTTGTACATTGATTTTGGACACGTTATTTGACATTTACAATGTTGTCAAGCGTCAATTGAATGGAAAAACTGTTTGAAATTTAAACTTTTCAACAGGGTAATGTCACGTGGCAAGGTATAAACTAAAGTGTACACCATAGTGTACATGTAGCAAGGTTCTTACCAATTTAGATTTTCTATTTGTACATTGATTTTTGACACGTTGGTTGACAGTTGCATTGTTGTCAAGTGTCAATTGGATGAGAAAATAGTTTGAAATTTAAGCTATCCAACAGGATAATGTCACGTCGCAAAGTGTTAACTAAAGTGTCTACCATAGTGTACATGTAACGATGTTCTTACCGATTGAAATTCACTAATTGTAAACTAATTTTTGAGACGTTGTTTGCCACTTGCATTGTTGTCAAGTGTCAATTGGACGGGAAAACTATTTGAAATTTAAACAGTCCAACAGGATAATATCACGTGGCTAAGTGTACACCATATTGTACGTGTCTCAGGGTTCTTACCTATTGAACTTTGTTATTTGTACACTAATTTTTTGACACGTTGTTTAACACTTGCACTGTCGTCAAGTGGCAATTGGATGGAAAAACTATTTCAAATTTAAACTATCCAGTAGGTTAATGTCACGTGACAAAGTGTACACTAAAGTGTGCACCGTAGTATACATGTAGCAAAGTTCTCACTGATTGAACTTTGCTATTTGTACGCTGATTTTTGACACGTTGTTCGACACTTGCATTGTTGTCAAGTGTCAGTTAGAAGGGAAAATTGTTGGAAATTGAAACTGTCCAATAGCGTAATGTCATGTGGCAAAGTGTAAACTAAAATGTACACCATAGTGTACACGTAGCAACGTTCTTACCGATTGAACTTTACTATTTGTACACTGATTTTTGACACGTTGTTTGACACTTGCATTGTTGTCAAGTGTCACTTGGATGGGAAAACTGTTTGAAATTTAAATTATCTAAGAGGTAACGTCACGTGGAAAAGTGTAAACCAAAGTGTACACCATAGTGTGCATATAGCAAGGTTCTTACCCATTGAACTTTGCTATTTGTACACAGATTTTGGACACATTATTTGACACTTGCATTATTGTCATGTGTCAATTGGATGGGAAAACTGTTTGAAATTTAAACTGTCCAACAGGGTAATGTAACGTGAAAATGTGTAAACTAAAGTGTGTATACCATAGTGTAAATGTAGCAAGGTTCTTACCGATTGAACATTGCTATTTGTACAATGATTTTGGACACATTGTTTGGCACTTGCATTGTTGTCATGTGTCAATTGGATGGAAAAACTGTTTGAAATTTGAATTGCTAACAGTGTAATGTCGCGTGGCAAAGTGTAAACTAAAGTGTACACCATAATGTACATGTAGCAATGTTTTTACCAATCGAAATTTGCTATT